>NW_027308677.1:0-79344 GCF_047496885.1 Scyliorhinus torazame | reverse complement strand
TGGTCTGTCTGAGTGTCTGTCCTGAGTGTCTGAGTGTCCTGAGTGTCTGTCTGAGTGCTGTCTGAGTGTCTGTCTGAGTGTCTGAGTGTCTGTCCTGAGTGTCTGTCTGAGTGTCTGTCTGAGTGTCTGTCTGAGTGTCTGTCTGAGTGTCTGTCTGAGTGTCTGTCTGAGTGTCTGTCTGAGTGTCCTGAGTTCTGTCTGAGTGTCTGTCTGAGGTGTCTGTCTGAGTGTCTGTCTGAGTGTCTGAGTGTCTGTCTGAGTGTCTGAGCTGTCTGAGTGTCTGTCTGAGTGTCCTGTCTGAGTGTCTGAGTGTCTGAGTGTCTGTCTGAGTGTCTGAGTGTCTGTCTGAGTGTCTGTCTGAGTGTCTGAGTGTCTGTCTGAGTGTCTGTCTGAGTGTCTGTCTGAGTGTCCTGTCTGAGTGGTCTGTCTGAGTGTCTGTCTGAGTGTCCTGTCTGAGTGTCTGTCTGAGTGTCTGTCTGAGTGTCTGTCTGAGTGTCTGTCTGAGTGTCTGAGTGTCTGTCTGAGTGTCTGTCTGAGTGTCTGTCTGAGTGTCTGAGGGTCCTGTCTGAGTGTCTGAGTGTCTGTCTGAGTGTCTGTCTGAGTGTCTGTCTGAGTGTCTGTCTGAGTGTCTGAGTGTCTGTCTGAGTGTCTGAGTGTCTGTCTGAGTGTCTGTCTGAGTGTCTGTCTGAGTGTCTGTCTGAGTGTCTGAGTGTCTGTCTGAGTGTCTGTCTGAGTGTCTGTCTGTCTGAGTGTCTGTCTGAGTGTCTGTCTGAGTGTCTGTCTGAGTGTCTGTCTGAGTGTCTGTCTGAGTGTCTGTCTGAGTGTCTGAGTGTCTGTCTGAGTGTCTGTCTGAGTGTCTGAGTGTCTGTCTGAGTGTCTGTCTGAGTGTCTGTCTGAGTGTCTGTCTGAGTGTCTGTCTGAGTGTCTGTCTGAGTGTCTGAGTGTCTGTCTGAGTGTCTGTCTGAGTGTCTGAGTGTCTGTCTGAGTGTCTGTCTGAGTGTCTGTCTGAGTGTCTGAGTGTCTGTCTGAGTGTCTGTCTGAGTGTCTGTCTGAGTGTCTGTCTGAGTGTCTGTCTGAGTGTCTGAGTGTCTGTCTGAGTGTCTGTCTGAGTGTCTGTCTGAGTGTCTGAGTGTCTGTCTGAGTGTCTGTCTGAGTGTCTGTCTGAGTGTCTGTCTGAGTGTCTGTCTGAGTGTCCTGAGTGTCTGTCTGAGTGTCTGTCTGAGCGTCTGTCTGAGTGTCTGTCTGAGTGTCTGTCTGAGAGTCTGTCTGAGAGTCTGTCTGAGTGTCTGTCTGAGTGTCTGTCTGAGTGTCTGTCTGAGTGTCTGTCTGAGTGTCTGAGTGTCTGTCTGAGTGTCTGTCTGAGTGTCTGTCTGAGTGTCTGTCTGAGTGTCTGACTGAGAGTCTGTCTGAGAGTCTGTCTGAGTGTCTGTCTGAGTGTCTGTCTGAGTGTCTGTCTGAGTGTCTGAGTGTCTGTCTGAGTGTCTGTCTGAGTGTCTGTCTGAGTGTCTGTCTGAGTGTCTGTCTGAGTGTCTGTCTGAGTGTCTGTCTGAGTGTCTGAGTGTCTGTCTGAGTGTCTGTCTGAGTGTCTGTCTGAGTGTCTGAGTGTCTGTCTGAGTGTCTGTCTGAGTGTCTGTCTGAGCGTCTGTCTGAGTGTCTGTCTGAGTGTCTGAGTGTCTGTCTGAGTGTCTGTCTGAGTGTCTGTCTGAGTGTCTGAGTGTCTGTCTGAGTGTCTGAGTGTCTGAGTGTCTGTCTGAGTGTCTGTCTGAGTGTCTGAGTGTCTGTCTGAGTGTCTGTCTGAGTGTCTGTCTGAGTGTCTGTCTGAGTGTCTGAGTGTCTGAGTGTCTGTCTCAGTGTCTGTCTGAGTGTCTGTCTGAGTGTCTGAGTGTCTGAGTGTCTGTCTCAGTGACTGTCTGAGTGTCTGTCTGAGTGTCTGAGTGTCTGAGTGTCTGAGTGTCTGTCTCAGTGTCTGTCTGAGTGTCTGTCTGAGTGTCTGAGTGTCTGAGTGTCTGTCTCAGTGACTGTCTGAGTGTCTGTCTGAGTGTCTGAGTGTCTGTCTGAGTGTCTGAGTGTCTGTCTGAGTGTCTGAGTGTCTGAGTGTCTGACTGAGTGTCTGTCTGAGAGTCTGAGTGTCTGTCTGAGTGTCTGTCTGAGTGTCTGTCTGAGTGTCTGTCTGAGTGTCTGAGTGTCTGTCTGAGTGTCTGTCTGAGTGTCTGAGTGTCTGAGTGTCTGTCTGAGTGTCTGTCTGAGTGTCTGTCTGAGTGTCTGAGTGTCTGTCTGAGTGTCTGTCTGAGTGTCTGAGTGTCTGAGTGTCTGTCTGAGTGTCTGTCTGAGTGTCTGTCTGAGTGTCTGTCTGAGTGTCTGTCTGAGTGTCTGTCTGAGTGTCTGTCTGAGTGTCTGTCTGAGTGTCTGTCTGAGTGTCTGTCTGAGTGTCTGTCTGAGTGTCTGAGTGTCTGTCTGAGTGTCTGTCTGAGTGTCTGTCTGAGTGTCTGTCTGAGTGTCTGTCTGAGTGTCTGAGTGTCTGAGTGTCTGTCTGAGTGTCTGTCTGAGTGTCTGTCTGAGTGTCTGTCTGAGTGTCTGTCTGAGTGTCTGAGTGTCTGAGTGTCTGTCTGAGTGTCTGTCTGAGTGTCTGTCTGAGCGTCTGAGTGTCTGTCTGAGCGTCTGAGTGTCTGTCTGAGTGTCTGAGTGTCTGTCTGAGTGTCTGAGTGTCTGTCTGAGTGTCTGTCTGAGTGTCTGTCTGAGTGTCTGTCTGAGTGCCTGTCTGAGCGTCTGAGTGTCTGTCTGAGTGTCTGTCTGAGTGTCTGTCTGAGTGTCTGAGTGTCTGTCTGAGTGTCTGTCTGAGTGTCTGAGTGTCTGTCTGAGTGTCTGTCTGAGTGTCTGTCTGAGTGTCTGTCTGAGTGTCTGAGTGTCTGTCTGAGTGTCTGTCTGAGTGTCTGTCTGAGTGCCTGTCTGAGCGTCTGAGTGTCTGTCTGAGTGTCTGTCTGAGTGTCTGTCTGAGTGTCTGTCTGAGTGTCTGTCTGAGTGTCTGTCTGAGTGTCTGAGTGTCTGTCTGAGTGTCTGTCTGAGTGTCTGAGTGTCTGTCTGAGTGTCTGTCTGAGTGTCTGTCTGAGTGTCTGTCTGAGTGTCTGAGTGTCTGTCTGAGTGTCTGTCTGAGTGTCTGTCTGAGTGTCTGTCTGAGTGTCTGTCTGAGTGTCTGAGTGTCTGTCTGAGTGTCTGTCTGAGTGTCTGTCTGAGTGTCTGTCTGAGTGTCTGAGTGTCTGTCTGAGTGTCTGTCTGAGTGTCTGAGTGTCTGTCTGAGTGTCTGTCTGAGTGTCTGTCTGAGTGTCTGTCTGAGTGTCTGAGTGTCTGTCTGAGTGTCTGTCTGAGTGTCTGTCTGAGTGTCTGTCTGAGTGTCTGTCTGAGTGTCTGTCTGAGTGTCTGTCTGAGTGTCTGAGTGTCTGTCTGAGTGTGTCTGAGTGTCTGTCTGAGTGTCTGAGTGTCTGTCTGAGTGTCTGTCTGAGTGTCTGTCTGAGTGTCTGTCTGAGTGTCTGTCTGAGTGTCTGTCTGAGTGTCTGTCTGAGTGTCTGAGTGTCTGTCTGAGTGTCTGAGTGTC
The DNA here is from genome assembly GCF_047496885.1 of Scyliorhinus torazame. NCBI lineage: Eukaryota > Metazoa > Chordata > Chondrichthyes > Carcharhiniformes > Scyliorhinidae > Scyliorhinus > Scyliorhinus torazame. The sequence continues at coordinate 75,755 of NW_027308677.1, read as the reverse complement.
TGTCTGAGTGTCTGTCTGAGTGTCTGTCTGAGTGTCTGTCTGAGTGTCTGAGTGTCTGTCTGAGTGTCTGAGTGTCTGTCTGAGTGTCTGTCTGAGTGTCTGTCTGAGTGTCTGTCTGAGTGTCTGTCTGAGTGTGTCTGAGTGTCTGTCTGAGTGTCTGAGTGTCTGTCTGAGTGTCTGTCTGAGTGTCTGTCTGGGTGTCTGTCTGAGTGTCTGTCTGAGTGTCTGTCTGAGTGTCTGTCTGAGTGTCTGTCTGAGTGTCTGTCTGAGTGTCTGTCTGAGTGTCTGAGTGTCTGTCTGAGTGTCTGTCTGAGTGTCTGTCTGAGTGTCTGAGCGTCTGTCTGAGTGTCTGAGAGTCTGTCTGAGTGTCTGAGTGTCTGAGTGTCTGAGTGTCTGTCTGAGTGTCTGAGTGTCTGTCTGAGTGTCTGTCTGAGTGTCTGAGTGTCTGTCTGAGTGTCTGAGTGTCTGTCTGAGTGTCTGTCTGAGTGTCTGTCTGAGTGTCTGTCTGAGTGTCTGTCTGAGTGTCTGTCTGAGTGTCTGAGTGTCTGTCTGAGTGTCTGAGTGTCTGTCTGAGTGTCTGTCTGAGTGTCTGTCTGAGTGTCTGTCTGAGTGTCTGAGTGTCTGTCTGAGTGTCTGTCTGAGTGTCTGAGTGTATGTCTGAGTGTCTGTGTGAGTGTCTGTCTGAGTGTCTGTCTGAGTGTCTGTCTGAGTGCCTGTCTGAGTGTCTGTCTGAGTGTCTGAGTGTCTGTCTGAGTGTCTGTCTGAGTGTCTGTCTGAGTGTCTGAGTGTCTGTCTGAGTGTCTGTGTGAGTGTCTGAGTGTCTGTCTGGGTGTCTGTCTGAGTGTCTGTCTGAGCGTCTGTCTGAGTGTCTGTCTGAGTGTCTGTCTGAGTGTCTGTCTGAGTGTCTGTCTGAGTGTCTGTCTGAGTGTCTGTCTGAGTGTCTGTCTGAGTGTCTGTCTGAGTGTCTGTCTGAGTGTCTGTCTGAGTGTCTGAGTGTCTGTCTGAGTGTCTGTCTGAGTGTCTGTCTGAGTGTCTGAGTGTCTGTCTGAGTGTCTGTCTGAGTGTCTGTCTGAGTGTCTGTCTGAGTGTCTGTCTGAGCGTCTGTCTGAGTGTCTGTCTGAGTGTCTGAGTGTCTGTCTGAGTGTCTGTCTGAGTGTCTGTCTGAGTGTCTGTCTGAGTGTCTGACTGAGAGTCTGTCTGAGAGTCTGTCTGAGTGTCTGTCTGAGTGTCTGTCTGAGTGTCTGTCTGAGTGTCTGAGTGTCTGTCTGAGTGTCTGTCTGAGTGTCTGTCTGAGTGTCTGTCTGAGTGTCTGTCTGAGTGTCTGTCTGAGTGTCTGTCTGAGTGTCTGAGTTTCTGTCTGAGTGTCTGTCTGAGTGTCTGTCTGAGTGTCTGTCTGAGTGTCTGTCTGAGCGTCTGTCTGAGTGTCTGTCTGAGTGTCTGAGTGTCTGTCTGAGTGTCTGTCTGAGTGTCTGTCTGAGTGTCTGTCTGAGTGTCTGACTGAGAGTCTGTCTGAGATTCTGTCTGAGTGTCTGTCTGAGTGTCTGTCTGAGTGTCTGTCTGAGTGTCTGAGTGTCTGTCTGAGTGTCTGAGTGTCTGTCTGAGTGTCTGTCTGAGTGTCTGTCTGAGTGTCTGTCTGAGTGTCTGTGTGAGTGTCTGTCTGAGTGTCTGTCTGAGTGTCTGTCTGAGTGTCTGAGTGTCTGTCTGAGTGTCTGAGTGTCTGAGTGTCTGTCTGAGTGTCTGTCTGAGTGTCTGAGTGTCTGTCTGAGTGTCTGTCTGAGTGTCTGTCTGAGTGTCTGTCTGAGTGTCTGAGTGTCTGTCTCAGTGTCTGTCTGAGTGTCTGTCTGAGTGTCTGAGTGTCTGAGTGTCTGTCTCAGTGACTGTCTGAGTGTCTGTCTGAGTGTCTGTCTGAGTGTCTGTCTGAGTGTCTGTCAGAGTGTCTGTCTGAGTGTCTGAGTGTCTGTCTGAGTGTCTGTCTGAGTGTCTGTCTGAGTGTCTGTCTGAGTGTCTGTCAGAGTGTCTGTCTGAGTGTCTGAGAGTCTGTCTGAGTGTCTGTCTGAGTGTCTGTCTGAGTGTCTGTCTGAGTGTCTGTCTGAGTGTCTGTCTGAGCGTCTGTCTGAGTGTCTGTCTGAGCGTCTGTCTGAGTGTCTGTCTGAGTGTCTGAGTGTCTGTCTGAGTGTCTGAGTGTCTGTCTGAGTGTCTGTCTGAGTGTCTGTCTGAGTGTCTGTCTGAGTGTCTGTCTGAACGTCTGTCTGAGTGTCTGTCTGAGTGTCTGAGTGTCTGTCTGAGTGTCTGAGTGTCTGTCTGAGTGTCTGAGTGTCTGTCTGAGTGTCTGTCTGAGTGTCTGTCTGAGTGTCTGTCTGAGCGTCTGTCTGAGTGTCTGTCTGAGCGTCTGTCTGAGTGTCTGTCTGAGTGTCTGAGTGTCTGTCTGAGTGTCTGAGTGTCTGTCTGAGTGTCTGTCTGAGTGTCTGAGTGTCTGTCTGAGTGTCTGTCTGAGTGTCTGTCTGAGTGTCTGAGTGTCTGTCTGAGTGTCTGTCTGAGTGTCTGTCTGAGTGTCTGTCTGAGTGTCTGTCTGAGTGTCTGTCTGAGCGTCTGTCTGAGTGTCTGTCTGAGCGTCTGAGTGTCTGTCTGAGTGTCTGAGTGTCTGAGTGTCTGTCTGAGTGTCTGTCTGAGTGTCTGTCTGAGCGTCTGTCTGAGTGTCTGTCTGAGCGTCTGAGTGTCTGTCTGAGTGTCTGAGTGTCTGAGTGTCTGTCTGAGTGTCTGAGAGTCTGTCTGAGTGTCTGAGTGTCTGTCTGAGTGTCTGTCTGAGTGTCTGTCTGAGTGTCTGTCTGAGTGTCTGTCTGAGCGTCTGTCTGAGTGTCTGTCTGAGTGTCTGAGTGTCTGTCTGAGTGTCTGTCTGAGTGTCTGTCTGAGTGTCTGTCTGAGTGTCTGAGTGTCTGAGTGTCTGAGTGTCTGTCTGAGTGTCTGTCTGAGTGTCTGTCTGAGTGTCTGTCTGAGTGTCTGTCTGAGTGTCTGTCTGAGTGTCTGAGTGTCTGAGTGTCTGAGTGTCTGTCTGAGTGTCTGAGTGTCTGAGTGTCTGTCTGAGTGTCTGTCTGAGTGTCTGAGTGTCTGAGTGTCTGTCTGAGTGTCTGAGTGTCTGAGTGTCTGAGTGTCTGTCTGAGTGTCTGAGTGTCTGAGTGTCTGTCTGAGTGTCTGAGTGTCTGAGTGTCTGAGTGTCTGTCTGAGTGTCTGAGTGTCTGAGTGTCTGTCTGAGTGTCTGTCTGAGTGTCTGAGTGTCTGAGTGTCTGTCTGAGTGTCTGTCTGAGTGTCTGAGTGTCTGTCTGAGTGTCTGTCTGAGTGTCTGTCTGAGTGTCTGAGTGTCTGTCTGAGTGTCTGAGTGTCTGTCTGAGTGTCTGTCTGAGTGTCTGAGTGTCTGTCTGAGTGTCTGAGTGTCTGTCTGATTGTCTGTCTGAGTGTCTGTCTGAGTGTCTGTCTGAGTGTCTGTCTGAGCGTCTGTCTGAGTGTCTGTCTGAGTGTCTGAGTGTCTGTCTGAGTGTCTGTCTGAGCGTCTGTCTGAGCGTCTGTCTGAGTGTCTGTCTGAGTGTCTGTCTGAGTGTCTGAGTGTCTGTCTGAGTGTCTGTCTGAGTGTCTGTCTGAGTGTCTGTCTGAGTGTCTGAGTGTCTGTCTGAGTGTCTGAGTGTCTGTCTGAGTGTCTGAGTGTCTGTCTGAGTGTCTGTCTGAGTGTCTGTCTGAGTGTCTGTCTGAGTGTCTGTCTGAGTGTCTGTCTGAGTGTCTGTCTGAGTGTCTGTCTGAGTGTCTGTCTGAGTGTCTGTCTGAGTGTCTGAGTGTCTGTCTGAGTGTCTGTCTGAGTGTCTGTCTGAGTGTCTGTCTGAGTGTCTGTCTGAGTGTCTGAGTGTCTGTCTGAGTGTCTGTCTGAGTGTCTGTCTGAGTGTCTGTCTGAGTGTCTGAGTGTCTGTCTGAGTGTCTGTCTGAGTGTCTCAGTGTCTGTCTGAGTGTCTGTCTGTCTGAGTGTCTGAGTGTCTGTCTGAGTGTCTGTCTGAGTGTCTGTCTGAGTGTCTGTCTGAGTGTCTGAGTGTCTGTCTGAGTGTCTGTCTGAGTGTCTGTCTGAGTGTCTGTCTGAGTGTCTGTCTGAGTGTCTGTCTGAGTGTCTGAGTGTCTGTCTGAGTGTCTGAGTGCCTGTCTGAGTGTCTGTCTGAGTGTCTGTCTGAGTGTCTGTCTGAGTGTCTGTCTGAGTGTCTGTCTGAGTGTCTGACTGAGTGTCTGTCTGAGTGTCTGTCTGAGTGTCTGACTGAGTGTCTGTCTGAGTGTCTGTCTGAGTGTCTGTCTGAGTGTCTGTCTGAGTGTCTGAGTGTCTGTCTGAGTGTCTGTCTGAGTGTCTGTCTGAGTGTCTGAGTGTCTGTCTGAGTGTCTGAGTGTCTGTCTGAGTGTCTGTCTGAGTGTCTGAGTGTCTGTCTGAGTGTCTGAGTGCCTGTCTGAGTGTCTGTCTGAGTGTCTGTCTGAGTGTCTGTCTGAGTGTCTGTCTGAGTGTCTGTCTGAGTGTCTGTCTGAGTGTCTGAGTGTCTGTCTGAGTGTCTGAGTGTCTGTCTGAGTGTCTGAGTGTCTGTCTGAGTGTCTGTCTGAGTGTCTGAGTGTCTGTCTGAGCGTCTGAGTGTCTGTCTGAGCGCCTGAGTGTCTGTCTGAGTGTCTGTCTGAGTGTCTGAGTGTCTGAGTGTCTGTCTGAGTGTCTGTCTGAGTGTCTGAGTGTCTGAGTGTCTGTCTGAGTGTCTGTCTGAGTGTCTGTCTGAGTGTCTGAGTGTCTGTCTGAGTGTCTGTCTGAGTGTCTGAGTGTCTGACTGAGTGTCTGTCTGAGTGTCTGTCTGAGTGTCTGAGTGTCTGAGTGTCTGTCTGAGTGTCTGTCAGAGTGTCTGTCAGAGTGTCTGTCTGAGTGTCTGAGTGTCTGTCTGAGTGTCTGTCTGAGAGTCTGTCTGAGTGTCTGAGTGTCTGTCTGAGTGTCTGAGTGTCTGTCTGAGTGTCTGTCTGAGTGTCTGAGTGTCTGTCTGAGTGTCTGAGTGTCTGTCTGAGAGTCTGTCTGAGTGTCTGTCTGAGTGTCTGTCTGAGTGTCTGTCTGAGTGTCTGTCTGAGTGTCTGTCTGAGTGTCTGTCTGAGTGTCTGAGTGTCTGTCTGAGTGTCTGTCTGAGTGTCTGAGTGTCTGTCTGAGTGTCTGAGTGTCTGTCTGAGTGTCTGTCTGAGTGTCTGAGTGTCTGTCTGAGTGTCTGAGTGTCTGTCTGAGTGTCTGAGTGTCTGTCTGAGTGTCTGTCTGAGTGTCTGAGTGTCTGTCTGAGTGTCTGTCTGAGTGTCTGAGTGTCTGTCTGAGTGTCTGAGTGTCTGTCTGAGTGTCTGAGTGTCTGTCTGAGTGTCTGAGTGTCTGTCTGAGTGTCTGTCTGAGTGTCTGAGTGTCTGTCTGAGTGTCTGTCTGAGTGTCTGAGTGTCTGTCTGAGTGTCTGAGTGTCTGTCTGAGTGTCTGAGTGTCTGTCTGAGTGTCTGAGTGTCTGTCTGAGTGTCTGTCTGAGTGTCTGAGTGTCTGAGTGTCTGTCTGAGTGTCTGAGTGTCTGTCTGAGAGTCTGTCTGAGTGTCTGTCTGAGTGTCTGTCTGAGTGTCTGTCTGAGTGTCTGTCTGAGTGTCTGAGTGTCTGTCTGAGTGTCTGTCTGAGTGTCTGAGTGTCTGTCTGAGTGTCTGTCTGAGTGTCTGTCTGAGTGTCTGTCTGAGTGTCTGTCTGAGTGTCTGTCTGAGTGTCTGTCTGAGTGTCTGTCTGAGTGTCTGTCTGAGTGTCTGTGTGTCTGCCGTCTGTCTGAGTGTCTGTCTGAGTGTCTGTCTGAGTGTCTGAGAGTCTGTATGAGTGTCTGTCTGAGTGTCTGTCTGAGTGTCTGTGTGTCTGTCTGAGTGTCTGTCTGAGTGCCTGTCTGAGTGTCTGTCTGAGTGTCTGTCTGAGTGTCTGTCTGAGTGTCTGTCTGAGTGTCTGTGTGTCTGTCTGAGTGTCTGTCTGAGTGTCTGTCTGAGTGTCTGTCTGAGTGTCTGAGTGTCTGTCTGAGTGTCTGAGTGTCTGTCTGAGTGTCTGTCTGAGTGTCTGAGTGTCTGTCTGAGTGTCTGTCTGAGTGTCTGTCTGAGTGTCTGTCTGAGTGTCTGTCTGAGTGTCTGAGTGTCTGTCTGAGTGTCTGAGTGTCTGTCTGAGTGTCTGAGTGTCTGTCTGAGTGTCTGACTGAGTGTCTGTCTGAGTGTCTGTCTGAGTGTCTGTCAGAGTGTCTGTCTGAGTGTCTGAGTGTCTGTCTGAGTGTCTGTCTGAGTGCCTGTCTGAGTGTCTGTCTGAGTGTCTGTCTGAGTGTCTGTCTGAGTGTCTGACTGAGTGTCTGTCTGAGTGTCTGAGTGTCTGTCTGAGTGTCTGTCTGTGTGTCTGAGTGTCTGAGTGTCTGTCTGAGTGTCTGTCTGAGTGTCTGTCTGAGTGTCTGTCTGAGTGTCTCAGTGTCTGAGTGTCTGTCTGAGTGTCTGTCTGAGTGTCTCAGTGTCTGTCTGAGTGTCTCAGTGTCTGAGTGTCTGTCTGAGTGTCTGTCTGAGTGTCTGAGTGTCTGTCTGAGTGTCTGTCTGAGTGTCTGAGTGTCTGTCTGAGTGTCTGTCTGAGTGTCTGAGTGTCTGTCTGAGTGTCTGTCTGAGTGTCTGTCTGAGTGTCTGTCTGAGTGTCTGTCTGAGTGTCTGTCTGAGTGTCTGACTGAGTGTCTGTCTGAGTGTCTGTCTGAGTGTCTCAGTGTCTGAGTGTCTGTCTGAGTGTCTGTCTGAGTGTCTGTCTGAGTGTCTGTCTGAGTGTCTGAGTGTCTGAGTGTCTGTCTGAGTGTCTGTCTGAGTGTCTGTCTGAGTGTCTGTCTGAGTGTCTGAGTGTCTGAGTGTCTGTCTGAGTGTCTGTCTGAGTGTCTGTCTGAGTGTCTGTCTGAGTGTCTGTCTGAGTGTCTGTCTGAGTGTCTGTCAGAGTGTCTGTCTGAGTGTCTGTCTGAGTGTCTGTCTGAGTGTCTGAGTGTCTGTCTGAGAGTCTGAGTGTCTGTCTGAGTGTCTGTCTGAGTGCCTGTCTGAGTGTCTGTCTGAGCGTCTGTCTGAGTGTCTGTCTGAGTGTCTGAGTGTCTGAGTGTCTGTCTGAGTGTCTGTCTGAGTGTCTGTCTGAGTGTCTGAGTGTCTGAGTGTCTGTCTGAGTGCCTGTCTGAGCGTCTGTCTGAGTGTCTGTCTGAGTGTCTGAGTGTCTGAGTGTCTGTCTGAGTGTCTGTCTGAGTGTCTGTCTGAGTGTCTGTCTGAGTGTCTGTCTGAGTGTCTGTCTGAGTGTCTGTCTGAGTGTCTGTCTGAGTGTCTGTCTGAGTGTCTGTCTGAGTGTCTGTCTGAGTGTCTGAGTGCCTGTCTGAGTGTCTGCCTGAGTGTCTGTCTGAGTGTCTGTCTGAGTGTCTGTCTGAGTGTCTGTCTGAGTGTCTGTCTGAGTGTCTGTCTGAGTGTCTGTCTGAGTGTCTGTCTGAGTGTCTGTCTGAGTGTCTGTCTGAGTGTCTGTCTGAGTGTCTTTCTGAGTGTCTGTCTGAGTGTCTGTCTGAGTGTCTGTCTGAGTGTCTGTCTGAGTGTCTGAGAGTCTGAGAGTCTGTCTGAGTGTCTGTCTGAGTGTCTGTCTGAGTGTCTGTCTGAGTGTCTGTCTGAGTGTCTGTCTGCGTGTCTGAGTGTCTGTCTGAGTGTCTGTCTGAGTGTCTGTCTGAGTGTCTGTCTGAGTGTCTGTCTGAGTGTCTGTCTGAGTGTCTGTCTGAGTGTCTGTCTGAGTGTCTGTCTGAGTGTCTGTCTGAGTGTCTGTCTGCGTGTCTGTCTGAGTGTCTGTCTGAGTGTCTGTCTGAGTGTATGTCTGAGTGTCTGTCTGAGTGTCTGTCTGAGTGTCTGTCTGAGTGTCTGAGTGTCTGTCTGAGTGTCTGTCTGAGTGTCTGAGTGTCTGAGTGTCTGTCTGAGTGTCTGAGTGTCTGTCTGAGTGTCTGTCTGAGTGTCTGTCTGAGTGTCTGTCTGAGTGTCTGTGTGTCTGTCTGAGTGTCTGAGTGTCTGAGTGTCTGTCTGAGTGTCTGTCTGCGTGTCTGTCTGAGTGTCTGTCTGAGTGTCTGTCTGAGTGTATGTCTGAGTGTCTGTCTGAGTGTCTGTCTGAGTGTCTGTCTGAGTGTCTGTCTGAGTGTCTGTCTGAGTGTCTGTCTGAGTGTCTGTCTGAGTGTCTGTCTGAGTGTCTGTCTGAGTGTCTGTCTGAGTGTCTGAGTGTCTGTCTGAGTGTCTGTCTAAGTGTCTGTCTGAGTGTCTGTCTGAGTGTCTGTCTGAGTGTCTGTCTGAGTGTCTGTCTGAGTGTCTATCTGAGTGTCTGAGTGTCTGTCTGAGTGTCTGTCTGAGTGTCTGTCTGAGTGTCTGTCTGAGTGTCTGAGTGTCTGTCTGAGTGTCTGTCTGAGTGTCTGTCTGAGTGTCTGTCTGAGTGTCTGTCTGAGTGTCTGAGTGTCTGTCTGAGTGTCTGTCTGAGTGTCTGTCTGAGTGTCTGTCTGAGTGTCTGAGTGTCTGTCTGAGTGTCTGTCTGAGTGTCTGAGTGTCTGTCTGAGTGTCTGTCTGAGTGTCTGTCTGAGAGTCTGTCTGAGTGTCTGTCTGAGTGTCTGTCTGAGTGTCTGAGTGTCTGAGTGTCTGTCTGAGTGTCTGTCTGAGTGTCTGTCTGAGTGTCTGTCTGAGTGTCTGTCTGCGTGTCTGAGTGTCTGTCTGAGTGTCTGTCTGAGTGTCTGAGTGTCTGAGTGTCTGTCTGAGTGTCTGTCTGAGAGTCTGTCTGAGTGTCTGTCTGAGTGTCTGTCTGCGTGTCTGAGTGTCTGTCTGAGTGTCTGTCTGAGTGTCTGAGTGTCTGAGTGTCTGTCTGAGTGTCTGTCTGAGTGTCTGTCTGAGTGTCTGTCTGAGTGTCTGAGTGTCTGTCTGAGTGTCTGTCTGAGTGTCTGAGTGTCTGTCTGAGTGTCTGAGTGTCTGTCTGAGAGTCTGTCTGAGTGTCTGTCTGAGTGTCTGTCTGAGTGTCTGAGTGTCTGTCTGAGTGTCTGAGTGTCTGTCTGAGTGTCTGTCTGAGTGTCTGAGTGTCTGTCTGAGTGTCTGTCTGAGTGTCTGAGTGTCTGTCTGAGTGTCTGTCTGAGTGTCTGAGTGTCTGTCTGAGTGTCTGAGTGTCTGTCTGAGTGTCTGTCTGAGTGTCTGAGTGTCTGTCTGAGTGTCTGAGTGTCTGTCTGAGTGTCTGTCTGAGTGTCTGAGTGTCTGTCTGAGTGTCTGTCTGAGTGTCTGAGTGTCTGTCTGAGTGTCTGAGTGTCTGTCTGAGTGTCTGTCTGAGTGTCTGAGTGTCTGTCTGAGTGTCTGTCTGAGTGTCTGAGTGTCTGTCTGAGTGTCTGTCTGAGTGTCTGAGTGTCTGTCTGAGTGTCTGAGTGTCTGTCTGAGTGTCTGTCTGAGTGTCTGTCTGAGTGTCTGTCTGAGTGTCTGAGTGTCTGTCTGAGTGTCTGAGTGTCTGTCTGAGTGTCTGAGTGTCTGTCTGAGTGTCTGACTGAGTGTCTGTCTGAGTGTCTGTCTGAGTGTCTGTCAGAGTGTCTGTCTGAGTGTCTGAGTGTCTGTCTGAGTGTCTGTCTGAGTGCCTGTCTGAGTGTCTGTCTGAGTGTCTGTCTGAGTGTCTGTCTGAGTGTCTGACTGAGTGTCTGTCTGAGTGTCTGAGTGTCTGTCTGAGTGTCTGTCTGTGTGTCTGAGTGTCTGAGTGTCTGTCTGAGTGTCTGTCTGAGTGTCTGTCTGAGTGTCTGTCTGAGTGTCTCAGTGTCTGAGTGTCTGTCTGAGTGTCTGTCTGAGTGTCTCAGTGTCTGTCTGAGTGTCTCAGTGTCTGAGTGTCTGTCTGAGTGTCTGTCTGAGTGTCTGAGTGTCTGTCTGAGTGTCTGTCTGAGTGTCTGAGTGTCTGTCTGAGTGTCTGTCTGAGTGTCTGAGTGTCTGTCTGAGTGTCTGTCTGAGTGTCTGTCTGAGTGTCTGTCTGAGTGTCTGTCTGAGTGTCTGTCTGAGTGTCTGACTGAGTGTCTGTCTGAGTGTCTGTCTGAGTGTCTCAGTGTCTGAGTGTCTGTCTGAGTGTCTGTCTGAGTGTCTGTCTGAGTGTCTGTCTGAGTGTCTGAGTGTCTGAGTGTCTGTCTGAGTGTCTGTCTGAGTGTCTGTCTGAGTGTCTGTCTGAGTGTCTGAGTGTCTGAGTGTCTGTCTGAGTGTCTGTCTGAGTGTCTGTCTGAGTGTCTGTCTGAGTGTCTGTCTGAGTGTCTGTCTGAGTGTCTGTCAGAGTGTCTGTCTGAGTGTCTGTCTGAGTGTCTGTCTGAGTGTCTGAGTGTCTGTCTGAGAGTCTGAGTGTCTGTCTGAGTGTCTGTCTGAGTGCCTGTCTGAGTGTCTGTCTGAGCGTCTGTCTGAGTGTCTGTCTGAGTGTCTGAGTGTCTGAGTGTCTGTCTGAGTGTCTGTCTGAGTGTCTGTCTGAGTGTCTGAGTGTCTGAGTGTCTGTCTGAGTGCCTGTCTGAGCGTCTGTCTGAGTGTCTGTCTGAGTGTCTGAGTGTCTGAGTGTCTGTCTGAGTGTCTGTCTGAGTGTCTGTCTGAGTGTCTGTCTGAGTGTCTGTCTGAGTGTCTGTCTGAGTGTCTGTCTGAGTGTCTGTCTGAGTGTCTGAGTGTCTGAGTGCCTGTCTGAGTGTCTGCCTGAGTGTCTGTCTGAGTGTCTGTCTGAGTGTCTGTCTGAGTGTCTGTCTGAGTGTCTGTCTGAGTGTCTGTCTGAGTGTCTGTCTGAGTGTCTGTCTGAGTGTCTGTCTGAGTGTCTGTCTGAGTGTCTGTCTGAGTGTCTGTCTGAGTGTCTTTCTGAGTGTCTGTCTGAGTGTCTGTCTGAGTGTCTGTCTGAGTGTCTGTCTGAGTGTCTGAGAGTCTGAGAGTCTGTCTGAGTGTCTGTCTGAGTGTCTGTCTGAGTGTCTGTCTGAGTGTCTGTCTGAGTGTCTGTCTGCGTGTCTGAGTGTCTGTCTGAGTGTCTGTCTGAGTGTCTGTCTGAGTGTCTGTCTGAGTGTCTGTCTGAGTGTCTGTCTGAGTGTCTGTCTGAGTGTCTGTCTGAGTGTCTGTCTGAGTGTCTGTCTGAGTGTCTGTCTGCGTGTCTGTCTGAGTGTCTGTCTGAGTGTCTGTCTGAGTGTATGTCTGAGTGTCTGTCTGAGTGTCTGTCTGAGTGTCTGTCTGAGTGTCTGAGTGTCTGTCTGAGTGTCTGTCTGAGTGTCTGAGTGTCTGAGTGTCTGTCTGAGTGTCTGAGTGTCTGTCTGAGTGTCTGTCTGAGTGTCTGTCTGAGTGTCTGTCTGAGTGTCTGTGTGTCTGTCTGAGTGTCTGAGTGTCTGAGTGTCTGTCTGAGTGTCTGTCTGCGTGTCTGTCTGAGTGTCTGTCTGAGTGTCTGTCTGAGTGTATGTCTGAGTGTCTGTCTGAGTGTCTGTCTGAGTGTCTGTCTGAGTGTCTGTCTGAGTGTCTGTCTGAGTGTCTGTCTGAGTGTCTGTCTGAGTGTCTGTCTGAGTGTCTGTCTGAGTGTCTGAGTGTCTGTCTGAGTGTCTGTCTAAGTGTCTGTCTGAGTGTCTGTCTGAGTGTCTGTCTGAGTGTCTGTCTGAGTGTCTGTCTGAGTGTCTATCTGAGTGTCTGAGTGTCTGTCTGAGTGTCTGTCTAAGTGTCTGTCTGAGTGTCTGTCTGAGTGTCTGTCTGAGTGTCTGAGTGTCTGTCTGAGTGTCTGTCTGAGTGTCTGTCTGAGTGTCTGTCTGAGTGTCTGAGTGTCTGTCTGAGTGTCTGTCTGAGTGTCTGAGTGTCTGTCTGAGTGTCTGTCTGAGTGTCTGTCTGAGAGTCTGTCTGAGTGTCTGTCTGAGTGTCTGTCTGAGTGTCTGAGTGTCTGAGTGTCTGTCTGAGTGTCTGTCTGAGTGTCTGTCTGAGTGTCTGTCTGAGTGTCTGTCTGCGTGTCTGAGTGTCTGTCTGAGTGTCTGTCTGAGTGTCTGAGTGTCTGAGTGTCTGTCTGAGTGTCTGAGTGTCTGTCTGAGTGTCTGTCTGAGAGTCTGTCTGAGTGTCTGTCTGAGTGTCTGTCTGCGTGTCTGAGTGTCTGTCTGAGTGTCTGTCTGAGTGTCTGAGTGTCTGAGTGTCTGTCTGAGTGTCTGTCTGAGTGTCTGTCTGAGTGTCTGTCTGAGTGTCTGAGTGTCTGTCTGAGTGTCTGTCTGAGTGTCTGAGTGTCTGTCTGAGTGTCTGAGTGTCTGTCTGAGAGTCTGTCTGAGTGTCTGTCTGAGAGTCTGTCTGAGTGTCTGTCTGAGTGTCTGTCTGCGTGTCTGAGTGTCTGAGTGTCTGTCTGAGAGTCTGTCTGAGTGTCTGTCTGAGTGTCTGTCTGCGTGTCTGAGTGCCTGTCTGAGTGTCTGTCTGAGTGTCTGAGTGTCTGTCTGAGTGTCTGAGTGTCTGTCTGAGTGTCTGTCTGAGTGTCTGTCTGCGTGTCTGAGTGCCTGTCTGAGTGTCTGTCTGAGTGTCTGTCTGAGTGTCTGTCTGAGTGTCTGTCTGAGTGTCTGTCTGAGTGTCTGTCTGAGTGTCTGTCTGAGTGTCTGTCTGAGTGTCTGTCTGAGTGTCTGTCTGAGTGTCTGTCTGAGTGTCTGAGTGTCTGTCTGAGTGTCTGTCTGAGTGTCTGTCTGAGTGTCTGTCTGAGTGTCTGAGTGTCTGTCTGAGTGTCTGTCTGAGTGTCTGTCTGAGTGTCTGTCTGAGTGTCTGTCTGAGTGTCTGTCTGAGTGTCTGTCTGAGTGTCTGTCTGAGTGTCTGTCTGAGTGTCTGTCTGCGTGTCTGTGTGTCTGTCTGAGTGTCTGAGTGTCTGTCTGAGTGTCTGTCTGCGTGTCTGAGTGTCTGTCTGAGTGTCTGTCTGAGTGTCTGTCTGAGTGTCTGTCTGAGTGTCTGAGTGTCTGAGTGTCTGTCTGAGTGTCTGTCTGCGTGTCTGAGTGTCTGTCTGAGTGTCTGTCTGAGTGTCTGTCTGAGTGTCTGAGTGTCTGTCTGAGTGTCTGAGTGTCTGTCTGCGTGTCTGAGTGTCTGTCTGAGTGTCTGTCTGAGTGTCTGTCTGAGTGTCTGAGTGTCTGTCTGCGTGTCTGAGTGTCTGTCTGAGTGTCTGAGTGTCTGTCTGAGTGTCTGTCTGAGTGTCTGTCTGACTGTCTGTCTGAGTGTCTGAGTGTCTGTCTGAGTGTCTGTCTGCGTGTCTGAGTGTCTGTCTGAGTGTCTGTCTGAGTGTCTGAGTGTCTGTCTGAGTGTCTGAGTGTCTGTCTGCGTGTCTGAGTGTCTGTCTGAGTGTCTGTCTGAGTGTCTGTCTGAGTGTCTGAGTGTCTGTCTGCGTGTCTGAGTGTCTGTCTGAGTGTCTGAGTGTCTGTCTGAGTGTCTGAGTGTCTGTCTGTGTGTCTGTCTGAGTGTCTGTCTGAGTGTCTGTCTGAGTGTCTGTCTGAGTGTCTGTCTGAGTGTCTGAGTGTCTGTCTGAGTGTCTGAGTGTCTGTCTGAGAGTCTGTCTGAGTGTCTGTCTGAGTGTCTGAGTGTCTGTCTGAGTGTCTGAGTGTCTGAGTGTCTGTCTGAGTGTCTGTCTGAGTGTCTGTCTGAGTGTCTGTCTGAGTGTCTGTCTGAGTGTCTGAGTGTCTGAGTGTCTGTCTGAGTGTCTGTCTGAGTGTCTGTCTGAGTGTCTGTCTGAGTGTCTGTCTGAGTGTCTGTCTGAGTGTCTGTCTGAGTGTCTGTCTGAGTGTCTGTCTGAGTGTCTGTCTGAGTGTCTGTCTGAGTGTCTGAGTGTCTGTCTGAGTGTCTGAGTGTCTGTCTGAGAGTCTGTCTGAGTGTCTGTCTGAGTGTCTGAGTGTCTGTCTGAGTGTCTGAGTGTCTGAGTGTCTGTCTGAGTGTCTGTCTGAGTGTCTGTCTGAGTGTCTGTCTGAGTGTCTGTCTGAGAGTCTGTCTGAGTGTCTGTCTGAGTGTCTGAGTGTCTGAGTGTCTGAGTGTCTGTCTGAGTGTCTGTCTGAGTGTCTGAGTGTCTGTCTGAGTGTCTGTCTGAGTGTCTGAGTGTCTGTCTGAGTGTCTGAGTGTCTGAGTGTCTGAGAGTCTGTCTGAGTGTCTGTCTGAGTGTCTGAGTGTCTGTCTGAGTGTCTGAGTGTCTGAGTGTCTGAGTGTCTGTCTGAGTGTCTGTCTGAGTGTCTGAGTGTCTGTCTGAGTGTCTGTCTGAGTGTCTGAGTGTCTGTCTGAGTGTCTGAGTGTCTGTCTGAGTGTCTGAGTGTCTGTCTGAGTGTCTGTCTGAGTGTCTGAGTGTCTGTCTGAGTGTCTGTCTGAGTGTCTGAGTGTCTGTCTGAGTGTCTGAGTGTCTGTCTGAGTGTCTGTCTGAGTGTCTGAGTGTCTGTCTGAGTGTCTGTCTGAGTGTCTGTCTGAGAGTCTGTCTGAGTGTCTGTCTGAGAGTCTGTCTGAGTGTCTGTCTGAGTGTCTGTCTGAGTGTCTGAGTGTCTGTCTGAGTGTCTGTCTGAGTGTCTGTCTGAGTGTCTGTCTGAGAGTCTGTCTGAGTGTCTGTCTGAGTGTCTGTCTGAGTGTCTGAGTGTCTGTCTGAGTGTCTGTCTGAGTGTCTGTCTGAGTGTCTGTCTGAGAGTCTGTCTGAGTGTCTGTCTGAGAGTCTGTCTGAGTGTCTGTCTGAGTGTCTGTCTGAGTGTCTGAGTGTCTGTCTGAGTGTCTGTCTGAGTGTCTGTCTGAGTGTCTGTCTGAGAGTCTGTCTGAGTGTCTGTCTGAGTGTCTGAGTGTCTGTCTGAGTGTCTGAGTGTCTGAGTGTCTGAGTGTCTGTCTGAGTGTCTGTCTGAGAGTCTGTCTGAGTGTCTGAGTGTCTGTCTGAGTGTCTGTCTGAGTGTCTGTCTGAGTGTCTGAGTGTCTGTCTGAGTGTCTGTCTGAGTGTCTGTCTGAGTGTCTGTCTGAGAGTCTGTCTGAGTGTCTGTCTGAGTGTCTGTCTGAGTGTCTGAGTGTCTGTCTGAGTGTCTGAGTGTCTGTCTGTGTGTCTGTCTGAGTGTCTGTCTGAGTGTCTGTCTGAGTGTCTGTCTGAGAGTCTGTCTGAGTGTCTGTCTGAGTGTCTGAGTGTCTGTCTGAGTGTCTGAGTGTCTGTCTGAGAGTCTGTCTGAGTGTCTGAGTGTCTGTCTGAGTGTCTGTCTGAGTGTCTGTCTGAGTGTCTGAGTGTCTGTCTGAGTGTCTGTCTGAGTGTCTGTCTGAGTGTCTGTCTGAGTGTCTGTCTGAGTGTCTGTCTGAGTGTCTGTCTGAGTGTCTGAGTGTCTGTCTGAGTGTCTGAGTGTCTGTCTGAGTGTCTGAGTGTCTGTCTGAGTGTCTGTCTGAGTGTCTGTCTGAGTGTCTGTCTGAGTGTCTGAGTGTCTGTCTGAGTGTCTGAGTGTCTGACTGAGTGTCTGAGTGTCTGTCTGAGTGTCTGAGTGTCTGTCTGAGTGTCTGTCTGAGTGTCTGTCTGAGTGTCTGTCTGAGTGTCTGTCTGAGTGTCTGTCTGAGTGTCTGTCTGAGTGTCTGTCTGAGTGTCTGTCTGAGAGTCTGTCTGAGTGTCTGTCTGAGTGTCTGTCTGAGTGTCTGTCTGAGTGTCTATCTGAGTGTCTGTCTGAGTGTCTGAGTGTCTGTCTGAGTGTCTGTCTGAGTGTCTGTCTGAGTGTCTGTCTGAGTGTCTGTCTGAGTGTCTGTCTGAGAGTCTGTCTGAGTGTCTGTCTGAGTGTCTGTCTGAGTGTCTGAGTGTCTGTCTGAGTGTCTGAGTGTCTGTCTGAGTGTCTGTCTGAGTGTCTGTCTGAGTGTCTGTCTGAGTGTCTGTCTGAGAGTCTGTCTGAGTGTCTGTCTGAGTGTCTGTCTGAGTGTCTGAGTGTCTGAGTGTCTGTCTGAGTGTCTGTCTGAGTGTCTGTCTGAGTGTCTGAGTGTCTGTCTGAGTGTCTGTCTGAGTGTCTGAGTGTCTGTCTGAGTGTCTGTCTGAGTGTCTGTCTGAGTGTCTGTCTGAGTGTCTGTCTGAGTGTCTGTCTGAGTGTCTGTCTGAGAGTCTGTCTGAGTGTCTGTCTGAGTGTCTGTCTGAGTGTCTGAGTGTCTGTCTGAGTGTCTGAGTGTCTGTCTGTGTGTCTGTCTGAGTGTCTGTCTGAGTGTCTGAGTGTCTGTCTGAGTGTCTGTCTGAGTGTCTGTCTGAGTGTCTGAGTGTCTGTCTGAGAGTCTGTCTGAGTGTCTGAGTGTCTGTCTGAGTGTCTGA
Organism: Scyliorhinus torazame; assembly: GCF_047496885.1. Lineage (NCBI taxonomy): Eukaryota > Metazoa > Chordata > Chondrichthyes > Carcharhiniformes > Scyliorhinidae > Scyliorhinus > Scyliorhinus torazame. The sequence continues at coordinate 59,479 of NW_027308677.1, read as the reverse complement.
GTGTCTGTCTGTGTGTCTGTCTGAGTGTCTGTCTGAGTGTCTGAGTGTCTGTCTGAGTGTCTGTCTGAGTGTCTGAGTGTCTGTCTGAGTGTCTGAGTGTCTGTCTGAGTGTCTGAGTGTCTGACTGAGTGTCTGTCTGAGTGTCTGTCTGGGTGTCTGTCTGAGTGTCTGAGTGTCTGTCTGAGTGTCTGAGTGTCTGTCTGAGTGTCTGAGTGTCTGTCTGAGTGTCTGAGTGTCTGACTGAGTGTCTGTCTGAGTGTCTGTCTGAGTGTCTGTCTGAGTGTCTGAGTGTCTGTCTGAGTGTCTGAGTGTCTGACTGAGTGTCTGTCTGAGTGTCTGTCTGGGTGTCTGTCTGGGTGTCTGTCTGAGTGTCTGTCTGAGTGTCTGTCTGAGAGTCTGTCTGAGTGTCTGTCTGGGTGTCTGTCTGAGTGTCTGTCTGAGTGTCTGAGTGTCTGAGTGTCTGTCTGAGTGTCTGAGTGTCTGTCTGAGTGTCTGTCTGAGTGTCTGTCTGAGTGTCTGTCTGGGTGTCTGTCTGAGTGTCTGTCTGAGTGTCTGTCTGAGAGTCTGTCTGAGTGTCTGTCTGAGTGTCTGTCTGAGTGTCTGAGTGTCTGTCTGAGTGTCTGTCTGAGTGTCTGAGTGTCTGTCTGAGTGTCTGTCTGAGTGTCTGAGTGTCTGTCTGAGTGTCTGTCTGAGTGTCTGTCTGAGTGTCTGAGTGTCTGTCTGAGTGTCTGAGTGTCTGAGTGTCTGTCTGAGTGTCTGTCTGAGTGTCTGAGAGTCTGTCTGAGTGTCTGTCTGAGTGTCTGAGAGTCTGTCTGAGTGTCTGTCTGAGTGTCTGAGTGTCTGTCTGAGTGTCTGAGTGTCTGAGTGTCTGTCTGAGTGTCTGTCTGAGTGTCTGTCTGAGTGTCTGTCTGAGTGTCTGTCTGAGTGTCTGAGTGTCTGTCTGTGTGTCTGTCTGAGTGTCTGTCTGAGTGTCTGTCTGAGTGTCTGTCTGAGTGTCTGTCTGAGTGTCTGAGTGTCTGTCTGAGTGTCTGAGTGTCTGTCTGAGAGTCTGTCTGAGTGTCTGTCTGAGTGTCTGAGTGTCTGTCTGAGTGTCTGAGTGTCTGAGTGTCTGTCTGAGTGTCTGTCTGAGTGTCTGTCTGAGTGTCTGTCTGAGTGTCTGTCTGAGTGTCTGAGTGTCTGAGTGTCTGTCTGAGTGTCTGTCTGTGTGTCTGTCTGAGTGTCTGTCTGAGTGTCTGTCTGAGTGTCTGTCTGAGTGTCTGTCTGAGTGTCTGAGTGTCTGTCTGAGTGTCTGAGTGTCTGTCTGAGAGTCTGTCTGAGTGTCTGTCTGAGTGTCTGAGTGTCTGTCTGAGTGTCTGAGTGTCTGAGTGTCTGTCTGAGTGTCTGTCTGAGTGTCTGTCTGAGTGTCTGTCTGAGTGTCTGTCTGAGTGTCTGTCTGAGAGTCTGTCTGAGTGTCTGTCTGAGTGTCTGAGTGTCTGAGTGTCTGAGTGTCTGTCTGAGTGTCTGTCTGAGTGTCTGAGTGTCTGTCTGAGTGTCTGTCTGAGTGTCTGAGTGTCTGTCTGAGTGTCTGAGTGTCTGAGTGTCTGAGAGTCTGTCTGAGTGTCTGTCTGAGTGTCTGAGTGTCTGTCTGAGTGTCTGAGTGTCTGAGTGTCTGAGTGTCTGTCTGAGTGTCTGTCTGAGTGTCTGAGTGTCTGTCTGAGTGTCTGTCTGAGTGTCTGAGTGTCTGTCTGAGTGTCTGAGTGTCTGTCTGAGTGTCTGTCTGAGTGTCTGAGTGTCTGTCTGAGTGTCTGTCTGAGTGTCTGAGTGTCTGTCTGAGTGTCTGTCTGAGTGTCTGAGTGTCTGTCTGAGTGTCTGAGTGTCTGTCTGAGTGTCTGTCTGAGTGTCTGAGTGTCTGTCTGAGTGTCTGTCTGAGTGTCTGTCTGAGAGTCTGTCTGAGTGTCTGTCTGAGAGTCTGTCTGAGTGTCTGTCTGAGTGTCTGTCTGAGTGTCTGAGTGTCTGTCTGAGTGTCTGTCTGAGTGTCTGTCTGAGTGTCTGTCTGAGAGTCTGTCTGAGTGTCTGTCTGAGTGTCTGTCTGAGTGTCTGAGTGTCTGTCTGAGTGTCTGTCTGAGTGTCTGTCTGAGTGTCTGTCTGAGAGTCTGTCTGAGTGTCTGTCTGAGAGTCTGTCTGAGTGTCTGTCTGAGTGTCTGTCTGAGTGTCTGAGTGTCTGTCTGAGTGTCTGTCTGAGTGTCTGTCTGAGTGTCTGTCTGAGAGTCTGTCTGAGTGTCTGTCTGAGTGTCTGAGTGTCTGTCTGAGTGTCTGAGTGTCTGAGTGTCTGAGTGTCTGTCTGAGTGTCTGTCTGAGAGTCTGTCTGAGTGTCTGAGTGTCTGTCTGAGTGTCTGTCTGAGTGTCTGTCTGAGTGTCTGAGTGTCTGTCTGAGTGTCTGTCTGAGTGTCTGTCTGAGTGTCTGTCTGAGAGTCTGTCTGAGTGTCTGTCTGAGTGTCTGTCTGAGTGTCTGAGTGTCTGTCTGAGTGTCTGAGTGTCTGTCTGTGTGTCTGTCTGAGTGTCTGTCTGAGTGTCTGTCTGAGTGTCTGTCTGAGAGTCTGTCTGAGTGTCTGTCTGAGTGTCTGAGTGTCTGTCTGAGTGTCTGAGTGTCTGTCTGAGTGTCTGTCTGAGTGTCTGAGTGTCTGAGTGCCTGTCTGAGTGTCTGTCTGAGTGTCTGTCTGAGTGTCTGTCTGAGTGTCTGTCTGAGTGTCTGTCTGAGTGTCTGAGTGTCTGTCTGAGTGTCTGAGTGTCTGTCTGAGTGTCTGAGTGTCTGTCTGAGTGTCTGTCTGAGTGTCTGTCTGAGTGTCTGTCTGAGTGTCTGAGTGTCTGTCTGAGTGTCTGAGTGTCTGACTGAGTGTCTGAGTGTCTGTCTGAGTGTCTGAGTGTCTGTCTGAGTGTCTGTCTGAGTGTCTGTCTGAGTGTCTGTCTGAGTGTCTGTCTGAGTGTCTGTCTGAGTGTCTGTCTGAGTGTCTGTCTGAGTGTCTGTCTGAGAGTCTGTCTGAGTGTCTGTCTGAGTGTCTGTCTGAGTGTCTGTCTGAGTGTCTATCTGAGTGTCTGTCTGAGTGTCTGAGTGTCTGTCTGAGTGTCTGTCTGAGTGTCTGTCTGAGTGTCTGTCTGAGTGTCTGTCTGAGTGTCTGTCTGAGAGTCTGTCTGAGTGTCTGTCTGAGTGTCTGTCTGAGTGTCTGAGTGTCTGTCTGAGTGTCTGAGTGTCTGTCTGAGTGTCTGTCTGAGTGTCTGTCTGAGTGTCTGTCTGAGTGTCTGTCTGAGAGTCTGTCTGAGTGTCTGTCTGAGTGTCTGTCTGAGTGTCTGAGTGTCTGAGTGTCTGTCTGAGTGTCTGTCTGAGTGTCTGTCTGAGTGTCTGAGTGTCTGTCTGAGTGTCTGTCTGAGTGTCTGAGTGTCTGTCTGAGTGTCTGTCTGAGTGTCTGTCTGAGTGTCTGTCTGAGTGTCTGTCTGAGTGTCTGTCTGAGTGTCTGTCTGAGAGTCTGTCTGAGTGTCTGTCTGAGTGTCTGTCTGAGTGTCTGAGTGTCTGTCTGAGTGTCTGAGTGTCTGTCTGTGTGTCTGTCTGAGTGTCTGTCTGAGTGTCTGAGTGTCTGTCTGAGTGTCTGAGTGTCTGTCTGAGTGTCTGAGTGTCTGTCTGAGTGTCTGAGTGTCTGACTGAGTGTCTGTCTGAGTGTCTGTCTGGGTGTCTGTCTGAGTGTCTGAGTGTCTGTCTGAGTGTCTGAGTGTCTGTCTGAGTGTCTGAGTGTCTGTCTGAGTGTCTGAGTGTCTGACTGAGTGTCTGTCTGAGTGTCTGTCTGAGTGTCTGTCTGAGTGTCTGAGTGTCTGTCTGAGTGTCTGAGTGTCTGACTGAGTGTCTGTCTGAGTGTCTGTCTGGGTGTCTGTCTGGGTGTCTGTCTGAGTGTCTGTCTGAGTGTCTGTCTGAGAGTCTGTCTGAGTGTCTGTCTGGGTGTCTGTCTGAGTGTCTGTCTGAGTGTCTGAGTGTCTGAGTGTCTGTCTGAGTGTCTGAGTGTCTGTCTGAGTGTCTGTCTGAGTGTCTGTCTGAGTGTCTGTCTGGGTGTCTGTCTGAGTGTCTGTCTGAGTGTCTGTCTGAGAGTCTGTCTGAGTGTCTGTCTGAGTGTCTGTCTGAGTGTCTGAGTGTCTGTCTGAGTGTCTGTCTGAGTGTCTGAGTGTCTGTCTGAGTGTCTGTCTGAGTGTCTGAGTGTCTGTCTGAGTGTCTGTCTGAGTGTCTGTCTGAGTGTCTGAGTGTCTGTCTGAGTGTCTGAGTGTCTGAGTGTCTGTCTGAGTGTCTGTCTGAGTGTCTGAGAGTCTGTCTGAGTGTCTGTCTGAGTGTCTGAGAGTCTGTCTGAGTGTCTGTCTGAGTGTCTGAGTGTCTGTCTGAGTGTCTGAGTGTCTGAGTGTCTGTCTGAGTGTCTGTCTGAGTGTCTGTCTGAGTGTCTGTCTGAGTGTCTGTCTGAGTGTCTGTCTGAGTGTCTGTCTGAGTGTCTGAGTGTCTGTCTGAGTGTCTGTCTGAGTGTCTGTCTGAGTGTCTGTCTGAGTGTCTGTCTGAGTGTCTGTCTGAGTGTCTGAGTGTCTGTCTGAGTGTCTGTCTGAGTGTCTGTCTGAGTGTCTGAGTGTCTGTCTGAGTGTCTGTCTGAGTGTCTGAGTGTCTGTCTGAGTGTCTGTCTGAGAGTCTGTCTGAGTGTCGGTCTGAGTGTCTGAGTGTCTGTCTGAGTGTCTGAGTGTCTGAGTGTCTGTCTGAGCGTCTGTCTGAGTGTCTGTCTGAGTGTCTGTCTGAGTGTCTGAGTGTCTGTCTGAGTGTCTGTCTGAGTGTCTGTCTGAGTGTCTGTCTGAGTGTCTGAGTGTCTGTCTGAGTGTCTGTCTGAGTGTCTGTCTGAGTGTCTGTCTGAGTGTCTGAGTGTCTGTCTGAGTGTCTGAGTGTCTGTCTGAGTGTCTGTCTGAGTGTCTGAGTGTCTGTCTGAGTGTCTGTCTGAGTGTCTGAGTGTCTGTCTGAGTGTCTGAGTGTCTGTCTGAGTGTCTGTCTGAGTGTCTGTCTGAGTGTCTGAGTGTCTGTCTGAGTGTCTGTCTGAGTGTCTGTCTGAGTGTCTGTCTGAGTGTCTGTCTGAGTGTCTGAGTGTCTGAGTGTCTGTCTGAGTGTCTGTCTGAGTGTCTGAGTGTCTGTCTGAGTGTCTGTCTGAGAGTCTGTCTGAGTGTCTGTCTGAGTGTCTGTCTGAGTGTCTGTCTGAGTGTCTGAGTGTCTGTCTGAGAGTCTGTCTGAGTGTCTGTCTGAGTGTCTGAGTGTCTGTCTGAGTGTCTGTCTGAGTGTCTGAGTGTCTGTCTGAGTGTCTGTCTGAGTGTCTGTCTGAGTGTCTGTCTGAGTGTCTGAGTGTCTGTCTGAGTGTCTGTCTGAGTGTCTGTCTGAGTGTCTGTCTGAGTGTCTGTCTGAGTGTCTGAGTGTCTGTCTGAGTGTCTGTCTGAGTGTCTGTCTGAGTGTCTGTCTGAGTGTCTGTCTGAGTGTCTGTCTGAGTGTCTGTCTGAGTGTCTGAGTGTCTGTCTGAGTGTCTGTCTGAGTGTCTGTCTGAGTGTCTGTCTGAGTGTCTGAGTGTCTGTCTGAGTGTCTGTCTGAGTGTCTGTCTGAGTGTCTGTCTGAGTGTCTGTCTGAGTGTCTGTCTGAGTGTCTGTCTGAGTGTCTGTCTGAGTGTCTGTCTGAGTGTCTGAGTGTCTGTCTGAGTGTCTGTCTGAGTGTCTGTCTGAGTGTCTGTCTGAGTGTCTGTCTGAGTGTCTGAGTGTCTGTCTGAGTGCCTGAGTGTCTGAGAGTCTGAGTGTCTGTCTGAGTGTCTGTCTGAGTGTCTGAGTGTCTGTCTGAGTGTCTGAGTGTCTGAGTGTCTGTCTGAGTGTCTGTCTGAGTGTCTGTCTGAGTGTCTGAGTGTCTGTCTGAGTGTCTGTCTGAGTGTCTGTCTGAGTGTCTGTCTGAGTGTCTGTCTGAGTGTCTGTCTGAGTGTCTGTCTGAGTGTCTGTCTGAGTGTCTGTCTGAGTGTCTGTCTGAGTGTCTGAGTGTCTGTCTGAGTGTCTGTCTGAGTGTCTGCCTGAGTGTCTGTCTGAGTGTCTGAGTGTCTGAGTGTCTGTCTGAGTGTCTGTCTGAGTGTCTGAGTGTCTGAGTGTCTGTCTGAGTGTCTGTCTGAGTGTCTGAGTGTCTGAGTGTCTGTCTGAGTGTCTGTCTGAGTGTCTGTCTGAGTGTCTGAGTGTCTGAGTGTCTGAGTGTCTGAGTGTCTGTCTGAGTGTCTGTCTGAGTGTCTGTCTGAGTGTCTGTCTGAGTGTCTGAGTGTCTGTCTGAGTGTCTGTCTGAGTGTCTGTCTGAGTGTCTGTCTGAGTGTCTGTCTGAGTGTCTGACTGAGTATCTGTCTGAGTGTCTGTCTGAGTGTCTGAGTGTCTGTCTGAGTGTCTGTCTGAGTGTCTGTCTGAGTGTCTGAGTGTCTGTCTGAGTGTCTGTCTGAGTGTCTGTCTGAGTGTCTGTCTGAGTGTCTGTCTGAGTGTCTGAGTGTCTGAGTGTCTGAGTGTCTGTCTGAGTGTCTGTCTGAGTGTCTGAGTGTCTGTCTGAGTGTCTGTCTGAGTGTCTGTCTGAGTGTCTGTCTGAGTGTCTGAGTGTCTGTCTGAGTGTCTGTCTGAGTGTCTGTCTGAGTGTCTGTCTGAGTGTCTGAGAGTCTGTCTGAGTGTCTGAGTGTCTGTCTGAGTGTCTGAGTGTCTGTCTGAGAGTCTGTCTGAGTGTCTGTCTGAGTGTCTGTCTGAGTGTCTGAGTGTCTGAGTGTCTGTCTGAGTGTCTGAGTGTCTGTCTGAGTGTCTGTCTGAGTGTCTGTCTGAGTGTCTGTCTGAGTGTCTGTCTGAGTGTCTGTCTGAGTGTCTGTCTGAGTGTCTGAGTGTCTGTCTGAGTGTCTGTCTGAGTGTCTGTCTGAGTGTCTGTCTGAGTGTCTGTCTGAGTGTCTGTCTGAGTGTCTGAGTGTCTGAGTGTCTGTCTGAGTGTCTGTCTGAGTGTCTGTCTGAGTGTCTGTCTGAGTGTCTGTCTGAGTGTCTGAGTGTCTGTCTGAGTGTCTGTCTGAGTGTCTGTCTGAGTGTCTGTCTGAGTGTCTGTCTGAGTGTCTGTCTGAGTATCTGTCTAAGTGTCTGTCTGAGTGTCTGTCTGAGTATCTGTCTGAGTGTCTGTCTGAGTGTCTGTCTGAGTGTCTGTCTGAGTGTCTGTCTGAGTGTCTGTCTGAGTATCTGTCTAAGTGTCTGTCTGAGTGTCTGTCTGAGTATCTGTCTGAGTGTCTGTCTGAGTGTCTGTCTGAGTGTCTGTCTGAGTGTCTGTCTGAGTGTCTGAGTGTCTGAGTGTCTGTCTGAGTGTCTGTCTGAGTGTCTGTCTGAGTGTCTGTCTGAGTGTCTGTCTGAGTGTCTGTCTGAGTGTCTGAGTGTCTGTCTGAGTGTCTGTCTGAGTGTCTGTCTGAGTGTCTGTCTGAGTGTCTGTCTGAGTGTCTGTCTGAGTATCTGTCTAAGTGTCTGTCTGAGTGTCTGTCTGAGTGTCTGTCTGAGTGTCTGTCTGAGTATCTGTCTGAGTGTCTGTCTGAGTGTCTGTCTGAGTGTCTGTCTGAGTGTCTGTCTGAGTGTCTGTCTGAGTATCTGTCTAAGTGTCTGTCTGAGTGTCTGTCTGAGTGTCTGAGTGTCTGTCTGAGTGTCTGAGTGTCTGTCTGAGTGTCTGTCTGAGTGTCTGTCTGAGTGTCTGTCTGAGTGTCTGTCTGAGTGTCTGTCTGAGTGTCTGTCTGAGTGTCTGTCTGAGTGTCTGTCTGAATGTCTGTCTGAGTGTCTGTCTGAGTGTCTGTCTGAGTGTCTGTCTGAGTGTCTGTCTGAGTGTCTGTCTGAGTGTCTGTCTGAGTGTCTGAGTGTCTGTCTGAGTGTCTGTCTGAGTGTCTGTCTGAGTGTCTGTCTGAGTGTCTGTCTGAGTGTCTGTCTGAGTGTCTGTCTGAGTGTCTGTCTGAGTGTCTGAGTGTCTGAGTGTCTGAGTGTCTGTCTGAGTGTCTGTCTGAGTGTCTGGCTAAGTGTCTGTCTGAGTGTCTGTCTGAGTGTCTGTCTGAGTGTCTGTCTGAGTGTCTGTCTGAGTGTCTGAGTGTCTGTCTGAGTTTCTGTCTGAGTGTCTGTCTGAGTGTCTGAGTGTCTGTCTGAGTGTCTGTCTGAGTGTCTGTCTGAGTGTCTGTCTGAGTGTCTGTCTGAGTGTCTGTCTGAGTGTCTGAGTGTCTGAGTGTCTGTCTGAGTGTCTGAGTGTCTGTCTGAGTGTCTGTCTGAGAGTCTGAGTGTCTGTCTGAGTGTCTGTCTGAGCGTCTGTCTGAGTGTCTGTCTGAGTGTCTGTCTGAGTGTCTGAGTGTCTGAGTGTCTGTCTGAGTGTCTGTCTGAGTGTCTGTCTGAGTGTCTGAGTGTCTGTCTGAGAGTCTGTCTGAGTGTCTGAGTGTCTGTCTGAGAGTCTGTCTGAGTGTCTGAGTGTCTGTCTGAGTGTCTGAGTGTCTGAGTGTCTGTCTGAGTGTCTGAGTGTCTGTCTGAGTGTCTGAGTGTCTGTCTGAGTGTCTGAGTGTCTGTCTGAGTGTCTGAGTGTCTGAGTGTCTGTCTGAGAGTCTGAGTGTCTGAGTGTCTGTCTGAGTGTCTGTCTGAGTGTCTGTCTGAGTGTCTGTCTGAGTGTGTCTGAGTGTCTGAGTGTCTGTCTGAGTGTCTGTCTGAGTGTCTGTCTGAGTGTCTGAGTGTCTGTCTGAGTGTCTGTCTGAGTGTCTGTCTGAGTGTCTGAGTGTCTGTGTGAGTGTCTGAGAGTCTGTCTGAGTGTCTGTCTGAGTGTCTGTCTGAGTGTCTGAGTGTCTGTCTGAGTGTCTGAGTGTCTGTCTGAGTGTCTGTCTGAGTGTCTGTCTGAGTGTCTGAGTGTCTGTCTGAGTGTCTGTCTGAGTGTCTGTCTGAGTGTCTGTCTGAGTGTCTGTCTGAGTGTCTGTCTGAGTGTCTGTCTGAGTGTCTGTCTGAGTGTCTGAGTGTCTGTCTGAGTGTCTGTCTGAGTGTCTGTCTGAGTGTCTGTCTGAGTGTCTGTCTGAGTGTCTGTCTGAGTGTCTGTCTGAGTGCCTGTCTGAGTGTCTGTCTGAGTGTCTGTCTGAGTGTCTGTCTGAGAGTCTGTCTGAGTGTCTGTCTGAGTGTCTGTCTGAGTGCCTGTCTGAGTGTCTGTCTGAGTGTCTGTCTGAGTGTCTGTCTGAGAGTCTGTCTGAGTGTCTGTCTGAGAGTCTGTCTGAGTGTCTGTCTGAGTGTCTGTCTGAGTGTCTGTCTGAGTGTCTGAGTGTCTGTCTGAGTGTCTGAGTGTCTGTCTGAGTGTCTGTCTGAGTGTCTGTCTGAGTGTCTGAGTGTCTGTCTGAGTGTCTGAGTGTCTGTCTGAGTGTCTGTCTGAGTGTCTGTCTGAGTGTCTGAGTGTCTGAGTGTCTGTCTGAGTGTCTGTCTGAGTGTCTGTCTGAGTGTCTGTCTGAGTGTCTGTCTGAGTGTCTGAGTGTCTGTGTGAGTGACTGAGTGTCTGTCTGAGTGTCTGTCTGAGTGTCTGTCTGAGTGTCTGTCTGAGTGTCTGTCTGAGTGTCTGTCTGAGTGTCTGAGTGTCTGTCTGAGTGTCTGAGTGTCTGTCTGAGTGTCTGAGTGTCTGTCTGAGTGTCTGAGTGTCTGTCTGAGTGTCTGTCTGAGTGTCTGTCTGAGTGTCTGTCTGAGTGTCTGTCTGAGTGTCTGTCTGAGTGTCTGTCTGAGTGTCTGAGTGTCTGAGTGTCTGTCTGAGTGTCTGTCTGAGTGCCTGTCTGAGTGTCTGTCTGAGTGTCTGTCTGAGTGTCTGTCTGAGTGTCTGTCTGAGTGTCTGTCTGAGTGTCTGAGTGTCTGTCTGAGTGTCTGAGTGTCTGTCTGAGTGTCTGTCTGAGTGTCTGTCTGAGTGTCTGAGTGTCTGTCTGAGTGTCTGAGTGTCTGTCTGAGTGTCTGTCTGAGTGTCTGTCTGAGTGTCTGAGTGTCTGAGTGTCTGTCTGAGTGTCTGTCTGAGTGTCTGTCTGAGTGTCTGTCTGAGTGTCTGTCTGAGTGTCTGAGTGTCTGTGTGAGTGACTGAGTGTCTGTCTGAGTGTCTGTCTGAGTGTCTGTCTGAGTGTCTGTCTGAGTGTCTGTCTGAGTGTCTGTCTGAGTGTCTGAGTGTCTGTCTGAGTGTCTGAGTGTCTGTCTGAGTGTCTGAGTGTCTGTCTGAGTGTCTGAGTGTCTGTCTGAGTGTCTGTCTGAGTGTCTGTCTGAGTGTCTGTCTGAGTGTCTGTCTGAGTGTCTGTCTGAGTGTCTGTCTGAGTGTCTGTCTGAGTGTCTGTCTGAGTGTCTGTCTGAGTGTCTGTCTGAGTGTCTGTCTGAGTGTCTGAGTGTCTGTGTGAGTGACTGAGTGTCTGTCTGAGTGTCTGTCTGAGTGTCTGTCTGAGTGTCTGTCTGAGTGTCTGTCTGAGTGTCTGTCTGAGTGTCTGTCTGAGTGTCTGAGTGTCTGTCTGAGTGTCTGTCTGAGTGTCTGTCTGAGTGTCTGTCTGAGTGTCTGAGTGTCTGAGTGTCTGTCTGAGTGTCTGTCTGAGTGTCTGTCTGAGTGTCTGTCTGAGTGTCTGTCTGAGTGTCTGAGTGTCTGTCTGAGTGTCTGAGTGTCTGAGTGTCTGTCTGAGTGTCTGTCTGAGTGTCTGTCTGAGTGTCTGTCTGAGTGTCTGTCTGAGTGTCTGTCTGAGTGTCTGTCTGAGTGTCTGTCTGAGTGTCTGAGTGTCTGAGTGTCTGTCTGAGTGTCTGTCTGAGTGTCTGTCTGAGTGTCTGTCTGAGTGTCTGAGTGTCTGTCTGAGTGTCTGTCTGAGTGTCTGTCTGAGTGTCTGAGTGTCTGTCTGAGCGTCTGTCTGAGTGTCTGTCTGAGTGTCTGTCTGAGTGTCTGTCTGAGTGTCTGTCTGAGTGTCTGTCTGAGTGTCTGAGTGTCTGTCTGAGTGTCTGAGTGTCTGTCTGAGTGTCTGTCTGAGTGTCTGTCTGAGTGTCTGTCTGAGAGTCTGTCTGAGTGTCTGTCTGAGTGTCTGTCTGAGTGTCTGAGTGTCTGTCTGAGTGTCTGTCTGAGTGTCTGTCTGAGTGTCTGTCTGAGTGTCTGTCTGAGTGTCTGAGTGTCTGTCTGAGTGTCTGTCTGAGTGTCTGAGTGTCTGTCTGTGTGTCTGTCTGAGTGTCTGAGTGTCTGTCTGAGTGTCTGTCTGAGTGTCTGAGTGTCTGTCTGAGTGTCTGTCTGAGTGTCTGAGTGTCTGTCTGAGTGTCTGTCTGAGTGTCTGTCTGAGTGTCTGAGTGTCTGTCTGAATGTCTGTCTGAGTGTCTGTCTGAGTGTCTGAGTGTCTGTCTGAGTGTCTGTCTGAGTGTCTGAGTGTCTGTCTGAGTGTCTGTCTGAGAGTCTGTCTGAGTGTCTGTCTGAGAGTCTGTCTGAGTGTCTGAGTGTCTGTCTGAGTGTCTGTCTGAGTGTCTGTCTGAGTGTCTGAGTGTCTGTCTGAGTGTCTGTCTGAGTGTCTGTCTGAGTGTCTGAGTGTCTGAGTGTCTGTCTGAGTGTCTGTCTGAGTGTCTGAGTGTCTGTCTGAGTGTCTGTCTGAGTGTCTGTCTGAGTGTCTGTCTGAGTGTCTGAGTGTCTGTCTGAGTGTCTGAGTGTCTGTCTGAATGTCTGTCTGAGTGTCTGTCTGAGTGTCTGTCTGAGTGTCTGTCTGAGTGTCTGTCTGAGTGTCTGAGTGTCTGAGTGTCTGTCTGAGTGTCTGAGTGTCTGTCTGAGTGTCTGTCTGAGTGTCTGTCTGAGTGTCTGTCTGAGTGTCTGTCTGAGTGTCTGTCTGAGTGTCTGTCTGAGTGTCTGAGTGTCTGAGTGTCTGTCTGAGTGTCTGTCTGAGTGTCTGAGTGTCTGAGTGTCTGTCTGAGTGTCTGTCTGAGAGTCTGTCTGAGTGTCTGAGAGTCTGAGTGTCTGTCTGAGCGTCTGTCTGAGTGTCTGTCTGAGTGTCTGTCTGAGTGTCTGAGTGTCTGAGTGTCTGTCTGAGCGTCTGTCTGAGTGTCTGTCTGAGTGTCTGAGTGTCTGTCTGAGTGTCTGTCTGAGTGTCTGAGTGTCTGAGTGTCTGAGCGTCTGTCTGTGTGTCTGTCTGAGTGTCTGTCTGTGTGTCTGTCTGAGTGTCTGTCTGAGTGTCTGTCTGAGTGTCTGTCTGAGTGTCTGAGTGTCTGTCTGAGTGTCTGTCTGAGTGTCTGAGTGTCTGTCTGAGTGTCTGTCTGAGTGTCTGAGTGTCTGAGTGTCTGAGTGTCTGAGTGTCTGTCTGAGTGTCTGAGTGTCTGTCTGAGTGTCTGTCTGAGTGTCTGTCTGAGTGTCTGTCTGAGTGTCTGTCTGAGTGTCTGAGTGTCTGAGCGTCTGTCTGAGTGTCTGTCTGAGTGTCTGTCTGAGTGTCTGTCTGAGTGTCTGTCTGAGTGTCTGTCTGAGTGTCTGTCTGAGTGTCTGTCTGAGTGTCTGAGTGTCTGTCTGAGTGTCTGTCTGAGTGTCTGTCTGAGTGTCTGTCTGAGTGTCTGAGTGTCTGTCTGAGTGTCTGTCTGTGTGTCTGTCTGAGTGTCTGTCTGAGTGTCTGTCTGAGTGTCTGTCTGAGTGTCTGTCTGAGTGTCTGAGTGTCTGTCTGAGTGTCTGTCTGAGTGTCTGTCTGAGTGTCTGTCTGAGTGTCTGTCTGAGTGTCTGTCTGAGTGTCTGTCTGAGTGTCTGAGTGTCTGACTGAGTGTCTGTCTGAGTGTCTGTCTGAGTGTCTGTCTGAGTGTCTGTCTGAGTGTCTGTCTGAGTGTCTGTCTGAGTGTCTGAGTGTCTGACTGAGTGTCTGTCTGAGTGTCTGTCTGAGTGTCTGTCTGAGTGTCTGTCTGAGTGTCTGTCTGAGTGTCTGAGTGTCTGACTGAGTGTCTGTCTGAGTGTCTGAGTGTCTGACTGAGTGTCTGTCTGAGTGTCTGTCTGAGTGTCTGTCTGAGTGTCTGTCTGAGTGTCTGAGTGTCTGTCTGAGTGTCTGTCTGAGTGTCTGAGAGTCTGTCTGAGTGTCTGAGTGTCTGTCTGAGTGTCTGTCTGAGTGTCTGTCTGAGTGTCTGTCTGAGTGTCTGTCTGAGAGTCTGTCTGAGTGTCTGTCTGAGTGTCTGTCTGAGTGTCTGAGTGTCTGAGTGTCTGTCTGAGTGTCTGTCTGAGTGTCTGTCTGAGTGTCTGAGTGTCTGTCTGAGTGTCTGAGTGTCTGTCTGAGTGTCTGTCTGAGTGTCTGTCTGAGTGTCTGTCTGAGTGTCTGTCTGAGTGTCTGAGTGTCTGTCTGAGTGTCTGTCTGAGTGTCTGTCTGAGTGTCTGTCTGAGTGTCTGTCTGAGTGTCTGTCTGAGTGTCTGTCTGAGTGTCTGTCTGAGAGTCTGTCTGAGTGTCTGTCTGAGTGTCTGAGTGTCTGAGTGTCTGAGTGTCTGAGTGTCTGAGTGTCTGTCTGAGTGTCTGAGTGTCTGTCTGAGTGTCTGAGTGTCTGTCTGAGTGTCTGAGAGTCTGTCTGAGTGTCTGTCTGAGTGTCTGTCTGAGTGTCTGAGTGTCTGTCTGAGTGTCTGTCTGAGTGTCTGTCTGAGTGTCTGTCTGAGAGTCTGTCTGAGTGTCTGTCTGAGTGTCTGTCTGAGTGTCTGAGTGTCTGAGTGTCTGTCTGAGTGTCTGTCTGAGTGTCTGTCTGAGTGTCTGAGTGTCTGAGTGTCTGTCTGAGTGTCTGTCTGTGTGTCTGTCTGAGTGTCTGTCTGAGTGTCTGAGTGTCTGAGTGTCTGTCTGAGTGTCTGTCTGAGTGTCTGTCTGAGTGTCTGTCTGAGTGTCTGTCTGAGTGTCTGTCTGAGTGTCTGTCTGAGTGTCTGTCTGAGTGTCTGAGTGTCTGTCTGAGTGTCTGTCTGAGTGTCTGTCTGAGTGTCTGTCTGAGTGTCTGTCTGAGTGTCTGTCTGAGTGTCTGAGTGTCTGTCTGAGTGTCTGAGTGTCTGTCTGAGTGTCTGTCTGAGTGTCTGTCTGAGTGTCTGTCTGAGTGTCTGAGTGTCTGTCTGAGTGTCTGTCTGAGTGTCTGAGTGTCTGTCTGAGTGTCTGTCTGAGTGTCTGTCTGAGTGTCTGTCTGAGTGTCTGTCTGAGTGTCTGTCTGAGTGTCTGTCTGAGTGTCTGAGTGTCTGTCTGAGTGTCTGTCTGAGTGTCTGTCTGAGTGTCTGAGTGTCTGTCTGAGTGTCTGAGTGTCTGTCTGAGTGTCTGTCTGAGTGTCTGTCTGAGTGTCTGTCTGAGTGTCTGAGTGTCTGTCTGAGTGTCTGTCTGAGTGTCTGTCTGAGTGTCTGTCTGATTGTCTGTCTGAGTGTCTGTCTGAGTGTCTGTCTGAGTGTCTGTCTGAGTGTCTGAGTGTCTGTCTGAGTGTCTGAGTGTCTGTCTGAGTGTCTGTCTGAGTGTCTGTCTGAGTGTCTGAGTGTCTGTCTGAGTGTCTGTCTGAGTGTCTGTCTGAGTGTCTGTCTGATTGTCTGTCTGAGTGTCTGTCTGAGTGTCTGTCTGAGTGTCTGAGTGTCTGAGTGTCTGTCTGAGTGTCTGTCTGAGTGTCTGAGTGTCTGTCTGAGTGTCTGTCTGAGTGTCTGTCTGAGTGTCTGTCTGAGTGTCTGTCTGAGTGTCTGTCTGAGTGTCTGAGTGTCTGTCTGAGTGTCTGTCTGAGTGTCTGTCTGAGTGTCTGTCTGAGTGTCTGAGTGTCTGTCTGAGTGTCTGTCTGAGTGTCTGAGTGTCTGTCTGAGTGTCTGTCTGAGTGTCTGTCTGAGTGTCTGAGTGTCTGAGTGTCTGAGTGTCTGAGTGTCTGAGTGTCTGTCTGAGCGTCTGTCTGAGAGTCTGTCTGAGTGTCTGTCTGAGTGTCTGTCTGAGTGTCTGAGTGTCTGAGTGTCTGAGTGTCTGAGTGTCTGAGTGTCTGTCTGAGTGTCTGTCTGAGTGTCTGTCTGAGTGTCTGTCTGAGTGTCTGTCTGAGTGTCTGTCTGAGTGTCTGTCTGAGAGTCTGAGTGTCTGTCTGAGTGTCTGTCTGAGTGTCTGAGTGTCTGTCTGAGTGTCTGAGTGTCTGTCTGAGTGTCTGTCTGAGTGTCTGAGTGTCTGTCTGAGTGTCTGTCTGAGTGTCTGTCTGAGTGTCTGTCTGAGAGTCTGAGTGTCTGTCTGAGTGTCTGTCTGAGTGTCTGTCTGAGCGTCTGTCTGAGTGTCTGTCTGAGTGTCTGAGTGTCTGTCTGAGTGTCTGAGTGTCTGTCTGAGTGTCTGTCTGAGTGTCTGAGTGTCTGTCTGAGTGTCTGTCTGAGCGTCTGTCTGAGTGTCTGAGAGTCTGTCTGAGTGTCTGTCTGAGTGTCTGAGTGTCTGTCTGAGTGTCTGTCTGAGTGTCTGTCTGAGTGTCTGTCTGAGTGTCTGAGTGTCTGAGTGTCTGTCTGAGCGTCTGTCTGAGTGTCTGTCTGAGTGTCTGTCTGAGTGTCTGAGTGTCTGTCTGAGTGTCTGTCTGAGTGTCTGAGTGTCTGTCTGAGCGTCTGTCTGAGTGTCTGTCTGAGTGTCTGTCTGAGTGTCTGAGTGTCTGTCTGAGTGTCTGTCTGAGTGTCTGAGTGTCTGTCTGAGTGTCTGTCTGAGTGTCTGTCTGAGTGTCTGTCTGAGTGTCTGAGTGTCTGTCTGAGTGTCTGAGTGTCTGTCTGAGTGTCTGTCTGAGTGTCTGTCTGAGTGTCTGTCTGTGTGTCTGTCTGAGTGTCTGTCTGTGTGTCTGTCTGAGTGTCTGTCTGAGTGTCTGTCTGAGTGTCTGTCTGAGTGTCTGTCTGAGTGTCTGTCTGAGTGTCTGTCTGAGTGTCTGTCTGAGTGTCTGAGTGTCTGAGTGTCTGTCTGAGTGTCTGTCTGAGTGTCTGAGTGTCTGTCTGAGTGTCTGTCTGTCTGAGTGTCTGTCTGAGTGTCTGTCTGAGTGTCTGTGTGAGTGTCTGTCTGAGTGTCTGAGTGTCTGTCTGAGTGTCTGTCTGAGTGTCTGTCTGAGTGTCTGTCTGAGTGTCTGAGTGTCTGAGTGTCTGAGAGTCTGTCTGAGTGTCTGTGTGAGTGTCTGTCTGAGTGTCTGTCTGAGTGTCTGTCTGAGTGTCTGTCTGAGTGTCTGTCTGAGTGTCTGTCTGAGTGTCTGAGTGTCTGTCTGAGTGTCTGTCTGAGTGTCTGAGTGTCTGTCTGAGTGTCTGTCTGAGTGTCTGACTGAGTGTCTGTCTGAGTGTCTGTCTGAGTGTCTGTCTGAGTGTCTGTCTGAGTGTCTGTCTGAGTGTCTGAGAGTCTGTCTGAGTGTCTGAGTGTCTGTCTGAGTGTCTGTCTGAGTGTCTGAGTGTCTGTCTGAGTGTCTGTCTGAGTGTCTGTCTGAGTGTCTGTCTGAGTGTCTGTCTGAGTGTCTGAGTGTCTGTCTGAGTGTCTGAGTGTCTGTCTGAGTGTCTGTCTGAGTGTCTGTCTGAGTGTCTGACTGAGTGTCTGTCTGAGTGTCTGTCTGAGTGTCTGAGTGTCTGTCTGAGTGTCTGTCTGAGTGTCTGTCTGAGTGTCTGAGTGTCTGAGTGTCTGAGTGTCTGTCTGAGTGTCTGTCTGAGTGTCTGTCTGAGTGTCTGAGTGTCTGAGTGTCTGTCTGAGTGTCTGAGTGTCTGAGTGTCTGTCTGAGTGTCTGTCTGAGTGTCTGTCTGAGTGTCTGTCTGAGTGTCTGTCTGAGTGTCTGAGTGTCTGTCTGAGTGTCTGTCTGAGTGTCTGAGTGTCTGTCTGAGTGTCTGTCTGAGTGTCTGAGTGTCTGTCTGAGTGTCTGTCTGAGTGTCTGTCTGAGTGTCTGAGTGTCTGAGTGTCTGAGTGTCTGTCTGAGTGTCTGTCTGAGAGTCTGTCTGAGTGTCTGAGTGTCTGAGCGTCTGAGTGTCTGTCTGAGTGTCTGAGTGTCTGTCTGAGTGTCTGAGTGTCTGAGTGTCTGTCTGAGTGTCTGAGTGTCTGAGTGTCTGTCTGAGTGTCTGAGTGTCTGAGTGTCTGTCTGAGTGTCTGTCTGAGTGTCTGTCTGAGTGTCTGTCTGAGTGTCTGTCTGAGTGTCTGAGTGTCTGTCTGAGTGTCTGTCTGAGTGTCTGAGTGTCTGTCTGAGTGTCTGTCTGAGTGTCTGTCTGAGTGTCTGTCTGAGTGTCTGTCTGAGTGTCTGTCTGAGTGTCTGTCTGAGTGTCTGTCTGAGTGTCTGAGTGTCTGTCTGAGTGTCTGTCTGAGTGTCTGTCTGAGTGTCTGTCTGAGTGTCTGTCTGAGTGTCTGTCTGAGTGTCTGAGTGTCTGTCTGAGTGTCTGTCTGAGTGTCTGTCTGAGTGTCTGTCTGAGTGTCTGTCTGAGTGTCTGTCTGAGTGTCTGTCTGAGTGTCTGTCTGAGTGTCTGTCTGAGTGTCTGAGTGTCTGTCTGAGTGTCTGTCTGAGTGTCTGTCTGAGTGTCTGTCTGAGTGTCTGTCTGAGTGTCTGACTGATTTTCTGAGTGTCTGAGTGTCTGTCTGAGTGTCTGTCTGAGTGTCTGTCTGAGTGTCTGTCTGAGTGTCTGTCTGAGTGTCTGTCTGAGTGTCTGACTGAGTGTCTGTCTGAGTGTCTGTCTGAGTGTCTGAGTGTCTGAGTGTCTGTCTGAGTGTCTGTCTGAGTGTCTGTCTGAGCGTCTGAGTGTCTGTCTGAGCGTCTGAGTGTCTGTCTGAGTGTCTGAGTGTCTGTCTGAGTGTCTGAGTGTCTGTCTGAGTGTCTGTCTGAGTGTCTGAGTGTCTGTCTGAGTGTCTGAGTGTCTGTCTGAGTGTCTGTCTGAGTGTCTGACTGAGTGTCTGTCTGAGTGTCTGTCTGAGTGTCTGTCTGAGTGCCTGTCTGAGCGTCTGAGTGTCTGTCTGAGTGTCTGTCTGAGTGTCTGTCTGAGTGTCTGAGTGTCTGAGTGTCTGTCTGAGTGTCTGTCTGAGTGTCTGAGTGTCTGTCTGAGTGTCTGAGTGTCTGTCTGAGTGTCTGAGTGTCTGAGTGTCTGTCTGAGTGTCTGTCTGAGTGTCTGTCTGAGTGTCTGACTGAGTGTCTGTCTGAGTGTCTGTCTGAGTGTCTGAGTGTCTGAGTGTCTGTCTGAGTGTCTGTCTGAGTGTCTGTCTGAGCGTCTGAGTGTCTGTCTGAGCGTCTGAGTGTCTGTCTGAGTGTCTGAGTGTCTGTCTGAGTGTCTGAGTGTCTGTCTGAGTGTCTGTCTGAGTGTCTGAGTGTCTGTCTGAGTGTCTGTCTGAGTGTCTGTCTGAGTGTCTGTCTGAGTGTCTGAGTGTCTGTCTGAGTGTCTGTCTGAGTGTCTGTCTGAGTGCCTGTCTGAGCGTCTGAGTGTCTGTCTGAGTGTCTGTCTGAGTGTCTGTCTGAGTGTCTGTCTGAGTGTCTGTCTGAGTGTCTGAGTGTCTGTCTGAGTGTCTGTCTGAGTGTCTGAGTGTCTGTCTGAGTGTCTGTCTGAGTGTCTGTCTGAGTGTCTGTCTGAGTGTCTGAGTGTCTGTCTGAGTGTCTGTCTGAGTGTCTGTCTGAGTGTCTGTCTGAGTGTCTGTGTGTCTGTCTGAGTGTCTGTCTGAGTGTCTGTCTGAGTGTCTGAGTGTCTGAGTGTCTGTCTGAGTGTCTGTCTGAGTGTCTGTCTGAGTGTCTGAGTGTCTGAGTGTCTGTCTGAGTGTCTGTCTGAGTGTCTGTCTGAGTGTCTGAGTGTCTGTCTGAGTGTCTGTCTGAGTGTCTGTCTGAGTGTCTGTCTGAGTGTCTGAGTGTCTGTCTGAGTGTCTGTCTGAGTGTCTGTCTGAGTGTCTGAGTGTCTGTCTGAGTGTCTGTCTGAGTGTCTGTCTGAGTGTCTGAGTGTCTGAGTGTCTGTCTGAGTGTCTGTCTGAGTGTCTGTCTGAGTGTCTGAGTGTCTGTCTGAGTGTCTGTCTGAGTGTCTGTCTGAGTGTCTGTCTGAGTGTCTGAGTGTCTGTCTGAGTGTCTGTCTGAGTGTCTGAGTGTCTGTCTGAGTGTCTGTCTGAGTGTCTGTCTGAGTGTCTGTCTGAGTGTCTGAGTGTCTGTCTGAGTGTCTGTCTGAGTGTCTGTCTGAGTGTCTGTCTGAGTGTCTGTCTGAGTGTCTGTCTGAGTGTCTGTCTGAGTGTCTGTCTGAGTGTCTGAGTGTCTGTCTGAGTGTCTGTCTGAGTGTCTGTCTGAGTGTCTGAGTGTCTGTCTGAGTGTGTCTGAGTGTCTGTCTGAGTGTCTGAGTGTCTGTCTGAGAGTCTGTCTGAGTGTCTGTCTGAGTGTCTGTCTGAGTGTCTGTCTGAGTGTCTGTCTGAGTGTCTGTCTGAGTGTCTGTCTGAGTGTCTGAGTGTCTGAGTGTCTGTCTGAGTGTCTGAGTGTCTGTCTGAGTGTCTGTCTGAGTGTCTGTCTGAGTGTCTGTCTGAGTGTCTGTCTGAGTGTCTGTCTGAGTGTCTGTCTGAGTGTCTGTCTGAGTGTCTGAGTGTCTGTCTGAGTGTCTGTCTGAGTGTCTGTCTGAGTGTCTGTCTGAGTGTCTGTCTGAGTGTCTGAGTGTCTGTCTGAGTGTGTCTGAGTGTCTATCTGAGTGTCTGAGTGTCTGTCTGAGTGTCTGAGTGTCTGTCTGAGTGTCTGTCTGAGTGTCTGTCTGAGTGTCTGTCTGAGTGTCTGTCTGAGTGTCTGTCTGAGTGTCTGTCTGAGTGTCTGTCTGAGTGTCTGTCTGAGTGTCTGTCTGAGTGTCTGAATGTCTGTCTGAGTGTCTGTCTGAGTGTCTGTCTGAGTGTCTGAGCGTCTGTCTGAGTGTCTGAGAGTCTGTCTGAGTGTCTGAGTGTCTGAGTGTCTGAGTGTCTGTCTGAGTGTCTGTCTGAGTGTCTGTCTGAGTGTCTGTCTGAGTGTCTGTCTGAGTGTCTGAGTGTCTGTCTGAGTGTCTGAGTGTCTGTCTGAGTGTCTGTCTGAGTGTCTGTCTGAGTGTCTGTCTGAGTGTCTGAGTGTCTGTCTGAGTGTCTGAGTGTCTGTCTGAGTGTCTGTCTGAGTGTCTGAGTGTCTGTCTGAGTGTCTGTGTGAGTGTCTGTCTGAGTGTCTGTCTGAGTGTCTGTCTGAGTGCCTGTCTGAGTGTCTGTCTGAGTGTCTGAGTGTCTGTCTGAGTGTCTGTCTGAGTGTCTGTCTGAGTGTCTGTCTGAGCGTCTGTCTGAGTGTCTGTCTGAGTGTCTGTCTGAGTGTCTGTCTGAGTGTCTGTCTGAGTGTCTGAGTGCCTGTCTGAGTGTCTGTCTGAGTGTCTGAGTGTCTGTCTGAGTGTCTGTCTGAGTGTCTGTCTGAGTGTCTGTCTGAGTGTCTGTCTGAGTGTCTGTCTGAGTGTCTGTCTGAGTGTCTGTCTGAGTGTCTGTCTGAGTGTCTGTCTGAGTGTCTGTCTGAGTGTCTGAGTGTCTGTCTGAGTGTCTGAGTGTCTGAGTGTCTGAGTGTCTGTCTGAGTGTCTGTCTGAGTGTCTGTCTGAGTGTCTGTCTGAGTGTCTGTCTGAGTGTCTGTCTGAGTGTCTGAGTGTCTGTCTGAGTGTCTGTCTGAGTGTCTGTCTGAGTGTCTGTCTGAGTGTCTGTCTGAGTGTCTGTCTGAGTGTCTGAGTGTCTGTCTGAGTGTCTGTCTGAGTGTCTGTCTGAGTGTCTGTCTGAGTGTCTGTCTGAGTGTCTGAGTGTCAGTCTGAGTGTCTGTCTGAGTGTCTGTCTGAGTGTCTGTCTGAGTGTCTGTCTGAGTGTCTGAGTGTCTGAGTGTCTGTCTGAGTGTCTGTCTGAGTGTCTGTCTGAGCGTCTGAGTGTCTGTCTGAGCGTCTGAGTGTCTGTCTGAGTGTCTGAGTGTCTGTCTGAGTGTCTGAGTGTCTGTCTGAGTGTCTGTCTGAGTGTCTGTCTGAGTGTCTGTCTGAGTGTCTGTCTGAGTGTCTGAGTGTCTGTCTGAGTGTCTGAGCGTCTGAGTGTCTGTCTGAGTGTCTGTCTGAGTGTCTGTCTGAGTGTCTGAGTGTCTGTCTGAGTGTCTGTCTGAGTGTCTGTCTGAGTGTCTGTCTGAGTGTCTGTCTGAGTGTCTGTCTGAGTGTCTGTCTGAGTGTCTGTCTGAGTGTCTGAGTGTCTGTCTGAGTGTCTGTCTGAGTGTCTGAGTGTCTGTCTGAGTGTCTGTCTGAGTGTCTGTCTGAGTGTCTGTCTGAGTGTCTGAGTGTCTGTCTGAGTGTCTGTCTGAGTGTCTGTCTGAGTGTCTGTCTGAGTGTCTGTCTGAGTGTCTGAGTGTCTGTCTGAGTGTCTGTCTGAGTGTCTGTCTGAGTGTCTGTCTGAGTGTCTGAGTGTCTGTCTGAGTGTCTGTCTGAGTGTCTGAGTGTCTGTCTGAGTGTCTGTCTGAGAGTCTGAGTGTCTGTCTGAGTGTCTGTCTGAGTGTCTGTCTGAGTGTCTGTCTGAGTGTCTGAGTGTCTGTCTGAGTGTCTGTCTGAGTGTCTGAGTGTCTGTCTGAGTGTCTGTCTGAGTGTCTGTCTGAGTGTCTGTCTGAGTGTCTGTCTGAGTGTCTGTCTGAGTGTCTGTCTGAGTGTCTGTCTGAGTGTCTGAGTGTCTGAGTGTCTGTCTGAGTGTGTCTGAGTGTCTGTCTGAGTGTCTGTCTGAGTGTCTGTCTGAGTGTCTGTCTGAGTGTCTGTCTGAGTGTCTGTCTGAGTGTCTGTCTGAGTGTCTGTCTGAGTGTCTGTCTGAGTGTCTGAGTGTCTGTCTGAGTGTCTGTCTGAGTGTCTGTCTGAGTGTCTGTCTGAGTGTCTGAGTGTCTGTCTGAGTGTCTGAGTGTCTGAGTGTCTGTCTGAGTGTCTGTCTGAGTGTCTGAGTGTCTGAGTGTCTGTCTGAGTGTGTCTGAGTGTCTGTCTGAGTGTGTCTGAGTGTCTGTCTGAGTGTCTGAGTGTCTGTCTGAGTGTCTGTCTGAGTGTCTGTCTGAGTGTCTGTCTGAGTGTCTGTCTGAGTGTCTGTCTGAGTGTCTGTCTGAGTGTCTGTCTGAGTGTCTGTCTGAGTGTCTGAGTGTCTGTCTGAGTGTCTGTCTGAGTGTCTGTCTGAGTGTCTGAGTGTCTGTCTGAGTGTCTGTCTGAGTGTCTGTCTGAGTGTCTGTCTGAGTGTCTGTCTGAGTGTCTGTCTGAGTGTCTGAGTGTCTGTCTGAGTGTCTGAGTGTCTGTCTGAGTGTCTGTCTGAGTGTCTGTCTGAGTGTCTGTCTGAGTGTCTGAGTGTCTGTCTGAGTGTCTGTCTGAGTGTCTGAGTGTCTGTCTGAGTGTCTGTCTGAGTGTCTGTCTGAGTGTCTGTCTGAGTGTCTGTCTGAGTGTCTGTCTGAGTGTCTGTCTGAGTGTCTGTCTGAGTGCCTGTCTGAGTGTCTGTCTGAGTGTCTGAGTGTCTGTCTGAGTGTCTGTCTGAGTGTCTGTCTGAGTGTCTGAGTGTCTGTCTGAGTGTCTGTGTGAGTGTCTGTGTGAGTGTCTGTCTGAGTGTCTGTCTGAGTGTCTGTCTGAGTGTCTGTCTGAGCGTCTGTCTGAGTGTCTGTCTGAGTGTCTGTCTGAGTGTCTGTCTGAGTGTCTGTCTGAGTGTCTGTCTGAGTGTCTGTCTGAGTGTCTGTCTGAGTGTCTGTCTGAGTGTCTGTCTGAGTGTCTGTCTGAGTGTCTGAGTGTCTGTCTGGGTGTCTGTCTGAGTGTCTGTCTGAGTGTCTGAGTGTCTGTCTGAGTGTCTGTCTGAGTGTCTGTCTGAGTGTCTGTCTGAGTGTCTGTCTGAGCGTCTGTCTGAGTGTCTGTCTGAGTGTCTGAGTGTCTGTCTGAGTGTCTGTCTGAGTGTCTGTCTGAGTGTCTGTCTGAGTGTCTGACTGAGAGTCTGTCTGAGAGTCTGTCTGAGTGTCTGTCTGAGTGTCTGTCTGAGTGTCTGTCTGAGTGTCTGAGTGTCTGTCTGAGTGTCTGTCTGAGTGTCTGTCTGAGTGTCTGTCTGAGTGTCTGTCTGAGTGTCTGTCTGAGTGTCTGTCTGAGTGTCTGAGTGTCTGTCTGAGTGTCTGTCTGAGTGTCTGTCTGAGTGTCTGTCTGAGCGTCTGTCTGAGTGTCTGTCTGAGTGTCTGAGTGTCTGTCTGAGTGTCTGTCTGAGTGTCTGTCTGAGTGTCTGTCTGAGTGTCTGACTGAGAGTCTGTCTGAGAGTCTGTCTGAGTGTCTGTCTGAGTGTCTGTCTGAGTGTCTGTGTGAGTGTCTGTCTGAGTGTCTGTCTGAGTGTCTGTCTGAGTGTCTGAGTGTCTGTCTGAGTGTCTGTCTGAGTGTCTGTCTGAGTGTCTGTCTGAGTGTCTGAGTGTCTGAGTGTCTGAGTGTCTGTCTGAGTGTCTGTCTGAGTGTCTGAGTGTCTGAGTGTCTGTCTGAGTGTCTGTCTGAGTGTCTGAGTGTCTGTCTGAGTGTCTGTCTGAGTGTCTGTCTGAGTGTCTGTCTGAGTGTCTGAGTGTCTGAGTGTCTGTCTCAGTGTCTGTCTCAGTGTCTGTCTGAGTGTCTGAGTGTCTGAGTGTCTGTCTCAGTGACTGTCTGAGTGTCTGTCTGAGTGTCTGTCTGAGTGTCTGTCTGAGTGTCTGTCAGAGTGTCTGTCTGAGTGTCTGAGTGTCTGTCTGAGTGTCTGTCTGAGTGTCTGTCTGAGTGTCTGTCTGAGTGTCTGTCTGAGTGTCTGTCTGAGTGTCTGAGTGTCTGTCTGAGTGTCTGTCTGAGTGTCTGTCTGAGTGTCTGTCTGAGTGTCTGTCTGAGTGTCTGTCAGAGTGTCTGTCTGAGTGTCTGTCTGAGTGTCTGAGTGTCTGTCTGAGTGTCTGTCTGAGTGTCTGTCTGAGTGTCTGTCTGAGTGTCTGTCTGAGTGTCTGAGTGTCTGAGTGTCTGTCTGAGTGTCTGTCTGAGTGTCTGTCTGAGTGTCTGTCTGAGTGTCTGTCTGAGTGTCTGAGTGTCTGAGTGTCTGTCTGAGTGTCTGTCTGACTGAGTGTCTGAGTGTCTGAGTGTCTGTCTGAGTGTCTGTCTGAGTGTCTGTCTGAGTGTCTGTCTGAGTGTCTGAGTGTCTGTCTGAGTGTCTGTCTGAGTGTCTGTCTGAGTGTCTGTCTGAGTGTCTGAGTGTCTGTCTGAGTGTCTGTCTGAGTGTCTGAGTGTCTGAGTGTCTGTCTGAGTGTCTGTCTGAGTGTCTGTCTGAGTGTCTGTCTGAGTGTCTGTCTGAGTGTCTGTCTGAGTGTCTGTCTGAGTGTCTGTCTGAGTGTCTGAGTGTCTGTCTGAGTGTCTGTCTGAGTGTCTGTCTGAGTGTCTGTCTGAGTGTCTGTCTGAGTGTCTGAGTGTCTGAGTGTCTGTCTGAGTGTCTGTCTGAGTGTCTGTCTGAGTGTCTGTCTGAGTGTCTGTCTGAGTGTCTGAGTGTCTGAGTGTCTGTCTGAGTGTCTGTCTGAGTGTCTGTCTGAGCGTCTGAGTGTCTGTCTGAGCGTCTGAGTGTCTGTCTGAGTGTCTGAGTGTCTGTCTGAGTGTCTGAGTGTCTGTCTGAGTGTCTGTCTGAGTGTCTGTCTGAGTGTCTGTCTGAGTGCCTGTCTGAGCGTCTGAGTGTCTGTCTGAGTGTCTGTCTGAGTGTCTGTCTGAGTGTCTGAGTGTCTGTCTGAGTGTCTGTCTGAGTGTCTGAGTGTCTGTCTGAGTGTCTGTCTGAGTGTCTGTCTGAGTGTCTGTCTGAGTGTCTGAGTGTCTGTCTGAGTGTCTGTCTGAGTGTCTGTCTGAGTGTCTGTCTGAGTGTCTGTCTGAGTGTCTGTCTGAGTGTCTGTCTGAGTGTCTGAGTGTCTGTCTGAGTGTCTGTCTGAGTGCCTGTCTGAGCGTCTGAGTGTCTGTCTGAGTGTCTGTCTGAGTGTCTGTCTGAGTGTCTGTCTGAGTGTCTGTCTGAGTGTCTGTCTGAGTGTCTGAGTGTCTGTCTGAGTGTCTGTCTGAGTGTCTGAGTGTCTGTCTGAGTGTCTGTCTGAGTGTCTGTCTGAGTGTCTGTCTGAGTGTCTGTCTGAGTGTCTGTCTGAGTGTCTGTCTGAGTGTCTGTCTGAGTGTCTGAGTGTCTGTCTGAGTGTCTGTCTGAGTGTCTGTCTGAGTGTCTGTCTGAGTGTCTGAGTGTCTGTCTGAGTGTCTGTCTGAGTGTCTGAGTGTCTGTCTGAGTGTCTGTCTGAGTGTCTGTCTGAGTGTCTGAGTGTCTGTCTGAGTGTCTGTCTGAGTGTCTGTCTGAGTGTCTGTCTGAGTGTCTGTCTGAGTGTCTGTCTGAGTGTCTGTCTGAGTGTCTGTCTGAGTGTCTGTCTGAGTGTCTGTCTGAGTGTCTGTCTGAGTGTCTGTCTGAGTGTCTGAGTGTCTGTCTGAGTGTCTGAGTGTCTGTCTGAGTGTCTGAGTGTCTGTCTGAGTGTCTGAGTGTCTGTCTGAGTGTCTGAGTGTCTGAGTGTCTGTCTGAGTGTGTCTGAGTGTCTGTCTGAGTGTCTGAGTGTCTGTCTGAGTGTCTGTCTGAGTGTCTGTCTGAGTGTCTGTCTGAGTGTCTGTCTGAGTGTCTGTCTGAGTGTCTGTCTGAGTGTCTGTCTGAGTGTCTGAGTGTCTGTCTGAGTGTCTGTCTGAGTGTCTGTCTGAGTGTCTGTCTGAGTGTCTGTCTGAGTGTCTGTCTGAGTGTCTGTCTGAGTGTCTGTCTGAGTGTCTGAGTGTCTGTCTGAGTGTGTCTGAGTGTCTGTCTGAGTGTCTGAGTGTCTGTCTGAGTGTCTGTCTGAGTGTCTGTCTGAGTGTCTGTCTGAGTGTCTGTCTGAGTGTCTGTCTGAGTGTCTGTCTGAGTGTCTGTCTGAGTGTCTGAGTGTCTGTCTGAGTGTCTGTCTGAGTGTCTGTCTGAGTGTCTGTCTGAGTGTCTGAGTGTCTGTCTGAGTGTCTGAGTGTCTGAGTGTCTGTCTGAGTGTCTGTCTGTGTGTCTGAGTGTCTGAGTGTCTGTCTGAGTGTGTCTGAGTGTCTGTCTGAGTGTGTCTGAGTGTCTGTCTGAGTGTCTGAGTGTCTGTCTGAGTGTCTGTCTGAGTGTCTGTCTGAGTGTCTGTCTGAGTGTCTGTCTGAGTGTCTGTCTGAGTGTCTGTCTGAGTGTCTGTCTGAGTGTCTGTCTGAGTGTCTGAGTGTCTGTCTGAGTGTCTGTCTGAGTGTCTGTCTGAGTGTCTGAGCGTCTGTCTGAGTGTCTGAGAGTCTGTCTGAGTGTCTGAGTGTCTGAGTGTCTGTCTGAGTGTCTGAGTGTCTGTCTGAGTGTCTGTCTGAGTGTCTGAGTGTCTGTCTGAGTGTCTGAGTGTCTGTCTGAGTGTCTGTCTGAGTGTCTGTCTGAGTGTCTGTCTGAGTGTCTGTCTGAGTGTCTGTCTGAGTGTCTGAGTGTCTGTCTGAGTGTCTGAGTGTCTGTCTGAGTGTCTGTCTGAGTGTCTGTCTGAGTGTCTGTCTGAGTGTCTGAGTGTCTGTCTGAGTGTCTGTCTGAGTGTCTGAGTGTCTGTCTGAGTGTCTGTGTGAGTGTCTGTCTGAGTGTCTGTCTGAGTGTCTGTCTGAGTGTCTGTCTGAGTGTCTGTCTGAGTGTCTGTCTGAGTGTCTGTCTGAGTGTCTGAGTGTCTGTCTGAGTGTCTGTGTGAGTGTCTGTCTGAGTGTCTGTCTGAGTGTCTGTCTGAGTGCCTGTCTGAGTGTCTGTCTGAGTGTCTGAGTGTCTGTCTGAGTGTCTGTCTGAGTGTCTGAGTGTCTGTCTGAGTGTCTGTGTGAGTGTCTGTCTGAGTGTCTGTCTGAGTGTCTGTCTGAGTGTCTGTGTGAGTGTCTGTCTGAGTGTCTGTCTGAGTGTCTGTCTGAGTGTCTGTCTGAGTGTCTGTCTGAGTGTCTGTCTGAGTGTCTGAGTGTCTGTCTGAGTGTCTGTCTGAGTGTCTGAGTGTCTGTCTGAGTGTCTGTGTGAGTGTCTGTCTGAGTGTCTGTCTGAGTGTCTGTCTGAGTGTCTGTCTGAGTGTCTGTCTGAGTGTCTGAGTGTCTGTCTGAGTGTCTGTCTGAGTGTCTGAGTGTCTGTCTGAGTGTCTGTGTGAGTGTCTGTGTGAGTGTCTGTCTGAGTGTCTGTCTGAGTGTCTGTCTGAGTGTCTGTCTGAGCGTCTGTCTGAGTGTCTGTCTGAGTGTCTGTCTGAGTGTCTGTCTGAGTGTCTGTCTGAGTGTCTGTCTGAGTGTCTGTCTGAGTGTCTGTCTGAGTGTCTGTCTGAGTGTCTGTCTGAGTGTCTGTCTGAGTGTCTGAGCGTCTGTCTGAGTGTCTGAGAGTCTGTCTGAGTGTCTGAGTGTCTGAGTGTCTGTCTGAGTGTCTGAGTGTCTGTCTGAGTGTCTGTCTGAGTGTCTGAGTGTCTGTCTGAGTGTCTGAGTGTCTGTCTGAGTGTCTGTCTGAGTGTCTGTCTGAGTGTCTGTCTGAGTGTCTGTCTGAGTGTCTGTCTGAGTGTCTGAGTGTCTGTCTGAGTGTCTGAGTGTCTGTCTGAGTGTCTGTCTGAGTGTCTGTCTGAGTGTCTGTCTGAGTGTCTGAGTGTCTGTCTGAGTGTCTGTCTGAGTGTCTGAGTGTCTGTCTGAGTGTCTGTGTGAGTGTCTGTCTGAGTGTCTGTCTGAGTGTCTGTCTGAGTGTCTGTCTGAGTGTCTGTCTGAGTGTCTGTCTGAGTGTCTGTCTGAGTGTCTGAGTGTCTGTCTGAGTGTCTGTGTGAGTGTCTGTCTGAGTGTCTGTCTGAGTGTCTGTCTGAGTGCCTGTCTGAGTGTCTGTCTGAGTGTCTGAGTGTCTGTCTGAGTGTCTGTCTGAGTGTCTGAGTGTCTGTCTGAGTGTCTGTGTGAGTGTCTGTCTGAGTGTCTGTCTGAGTGTCTGTCTGAGTGTCTGTGTGAGTGTCTGTCTGAGTGTCTGTCTGAGTGTCTGTCTGAGTGTCTGTCTGAGTGTCTGTCTGAGTGTCTGTCTGAGTGTCTGAGTGTCTGTCTGAGTGTCTGTCTGAGTGTCTGAGTGTCTGTCTGAGTGTCTGTGTGAGTGTCTGTCTGAGTGTCTGTCTGAGTGTCTGTCTGAGTGTCTGTCTGAGTGTCTGTCTGAGTGTCTGAGTGTCTGTCTGAGTGTCTGTCTGAGTGTCTGAGTGTCTGTCTGAGTGTCTGTGTGAGTGTCTGTGTGAGTGTCTGTCTGAGTGTCTGTCTGAGTGTCTGTCTGAGTGTCTGTCTGAGCGTCTGTCTGAGTGTCTGTCTGAGTGTCTGTCTGAGTGTCTGTCTGAGTGTCTGTCTGAGTGTCTGTCTGAGTGTCTGTCTGAGTGTCTGTCTGAGTGTCTGTCTGAGTGTCTGTCTGAGTGTCTGTCTGAGTGTCTGAGTGTCTGTCTGAGTGTCTGTCTGAGTGTCTGTCTGAGTGTCTGAGTGTCTGTCTGAGTGTCTGTCTGAGTGTCTGTCTGAGTGTCTGTCTGAGCGTCTGTCTGAGTGTCTGTCTGAGTGTCTGAGTGTCTGTCTGAGTGTCTGTCTGAGTGTCTGTCTGAGTGTCTGTCTGAGTGTCTGACTGAGAGTCTGTCTGAGTGTCTGAGTGTCTGTCTGAGTGTCTGTCTGAGTGTCTGTCTGAGTGTCTGTCTGAGTGTCTGTCTGAGTGTCTGTCTGAGTGTCTGTCTGAGTGTCTGAGTGTCTGTCTGAGTGTCTGTCTGAGTGTCTGTCTGAGTGTCTGAGTGTCTGTCTGAGTGTCTGAGTGTCTGTCTGAGTGTCTGTCTGAGTGTCTGAGTGTCTGTCTGGGTGTCTGTCTGAGTGTCTGTCTGAGCGTCTGTCTGAGTGTCTGTCTGAGTGTCTGAGTGTCTGTCTGAGTGTCTGTCTGAGTGTCTGTCTGAGTGTCTGTCTGAGTGTCTGTCTGAGTGTCTGTCTGAGTGTCTGTCTGAGTGTCTGTCTGAGTGTCTGAGTGTCTGAGTGTCTGTCTGAGTGTCTGTCTGAGTGTCTGTCTGAGCGTCTGAGTGTCTGTCTGAGCGTCTGAGTGTCTGTCTGAGTGTCTGAGTGTCTGTCTGAGAGTCTGAGTGTCTGTCTGAGTGTCTGTCTGAGCGTCTGAGTGTCTGTCTGAGTGTCTGTCTGAGTGTCTGTCTGAGTGTCTGAGTGTCTGTCTGAGTGTCTGTCTGAGTGTCTGAGTGTCTGTCTGAGTGTCTGTCTGAGTGTCTGTCTGAGTGTCTGTCTGAGTGTCTGAGTGTCTGTCTGAGTGTCTGTCTGAGTGTCTGTCTGAGTGTCTGTCTGAGTGTCTGTCTGAGTGTCTGTCTGAGTGTCTGAGTGTCTGTCTGAGTGTCTGTCTGAGTGCCTGTCTGAGCGTCTGAGTGTCTGTCTGAGTGTCTGTCTGAGTGTCTGTCTGAGTGTCTGTCTGAGTGTCTGTCTGAGTGTCTGTCTGAGTGTCTGAGTGTCTGTCTGAGTGTCTGTCTGAGTGTCTGAGTGTCTGTCTGAGTGTCTGTCTGAGTGTCTGTCTGAGTGTCTGTCTGAGTGTCTGTCTGAGTGTCTGTCTGAGTGTCTGTCTGAGTGTCTGTCTGAGTGTCTGAGTGTCTGTCTGAGTGTCTGTCTGAGTGTCTGTCTGAGTGTCTGTCTGAGTGTCTGAGTGTCTGTCTGAGTGTCTGTCTGAGTGTCTGAGTGTCTGTCTGAGTGTCTGTCTGAGTGTCTGTCTGAGTGTCTGTCTGAGTGTCTGAGTGTCTGTCTGAGTGTCTGTCTGAGTGTCTGTCTGAGTGTCTGTCTGAGTGTCTGTCTGAGTGTCTGTCTGAGTGTCTGTCTGAGTGTCTGTCTGAGTGTCTGTCTGAGTGTCTGTCTGAGTGTCTGTCTGAGTGTCTGTCTGAGTGTCTGAGTGTCTGTCTGAGTGTCTGAGTGTCTGTCTGAGTGTCTGAGTGTCTGTCTGAGTGTCTGAGTGTCTGTCTGAGTGTCTGAGTGTCTGAGTGTCTGTCTGAGTGTGTCTGAGTGTCTGTCTGAGTGTCTGAGTGTCTGTCTGAGTGTCTGTCTGAGTGTCTGTCTGAGTGTCTGTCTGAGTGTCTGTCTGAGTGTCTGTCTGAGTGTCTGTCTGAGTGTCTGTCTGAGTGTCTGTCTGAGTGTCTGAGTGTCTGTCTGAGTGTCTGTCTGAGTGTCTGTCTGAGTGTCTGTCTGAGTGTCTGTCTGAGTGTCTGTCTGAGTGTCTGTCTGAGTGTCTGTCTGAGTGTCTGAGTGTCTGTCTGAGTGTGTCTGAGTGTCTGTCTGAGTGTCTGAGTGTCTGTCTGAGTGTCTGTCTGAGTGTCTGTCTGAGTGTCTGTCTGAGTGTCTGTCTGAGTGTCTGTCTGAGTGTCTGTCTGAGTGTCTGTCTGAGTGTCTGAGTGTCTGTCTGAGTGTCTGTCTGAGTGTCTGTCTGAGTGTCTGTCTGAGTGTCTGAGTGTCTGTCTGAGTGTCTGAGTGTCTGAGTGTCTGTCTGAGTGTCTGTCTGTGTGTCTGAGTGTCTGAGTGTCTGTCTGAGTGTGTCTGAGTGTCTGTCTGAGTGTGTCTGAGTGTCTGTCTGAGTGTCTGAGTGTCTGTCTGAGTGTCTGTCTGAGTGTCTGTCTGAGTGTCTGTCTGAGTGTCTGTCTGAGTGTCTGTCTGAGTGTCTGTCTGAGTGTCTGTCTGAGTGTCTGTCTGAGTGTCTGTCTGAGTGTCTGAGTGTCTGTCTGAGTGTCTGTCTGAGTGTCTGTCTGAGTGTCTGAGCGTCTGTCTGAGTGTCTGAGAGTCTGTCTGAGTGTCTGAGTGTCTGAGTGTCTGTCTGAGTGTCTGAGTGTCTGTCTGAGTGTCTGTCTGAGTGTCTGAGTGTCTGTCTGAGTGTCTGAGTGTCTGTCTGAGTGTCTGTCTGAGTGTCTGTCTGAGTGTCTGTCTGAGTGTCTGTCTGAGTGTCTGTCTGAGTGTCTGAGTGTCTGTCTGAGTGTCTGAGTGTCTGTCTGAGTGTCTGTCTGAGTGTCTGTCTGAGTGTCTGTCTGAGTGTCTGAGTGTCTGTCTGAGTGTCTGTCTGAGTGTCTGAGTGTCTGTCTGAGTGTCTGTGTGAGTGTCTGTCTGAGTGTCTGTCTGAGTGTCTGTCTGAGTGTCTGTCTGAGTGTCTGTCTGAGTGTCTGTCTGAGTGTCTGTCTGAGTGTCTGAGTGTCTGTCTGAGTGTCTGTGTGAGTGTCTGTCTGAGTGTCTGTCTGAGTGTCTGTCTGAGTGTCTGTGTGAGTGTCTGTCTGAGTGTCTGTCTGAGTGTCTGTCTGAGTGTCTGTCTGAGTGTCTGTCTGAGTGTCTGTCTGAGTGCCTGTCTGAGTGTCTGTCTGAGTGTCTGAGTGTCTGTCTGAGTGTCTGTCTGAGTGTCTGAGTGTCTGTCTGAGTGTCTGTGTGAGTGTCTGTCTGAGTGTCTGTCTGAGTGTCTGTCTGAGTGTCTGTGTGAGTGTCTGTCTGAGTGTCTGTCTGAGTGTCTGTCTGAGTGTCTGTCTGAGTGTCTGTCTGAGTGTCTGTCTGAGTGTCTGAGTGTCTGTCTGAGTGTCTGTCTGAGTGTCTGAGTGTCTGTCTGAGTGTCTGTGTGAGTGTCTGTCTGAGTGTCTGTCTGAGTGTCTGTCTGAGTGTCTGTCTGAGTGTCTGTCTGAGTGTCTGAGTGTCTGTCTGAGTGTCTGTCTGAGTGTCTGAGTGTCTGTCTGAGTGTCTGTGTGAGTGTCTGTGTGAGTGTCTGTCTGAGTGTCTGTCTGAGTGTCTGTCTGAGTGTCTGTCTGAGCGTCTGTCTGAGTGTCTGTCTGAGTGTCTGTCTGAGTGTCTGTCTGAGTGTCTGTCTGAGTGTCTGTCTGAGTGTCTGTCTGAGTGTCTGTCTGAGTGTCTGTCTGAGTGTCTGTCTGAGTGTCTGTCTGAGTGTCTGAGTGTCTGTCTGAGTGTCTGTCTGAGTGTCTGTCTGAGTGTCTGAGTGTCTGTCTGAGTGTCTGTCTGAGTGTCTGTCTGAGTGTCTGTCTGAGTGTCTGTCTGAGCGTCTGTCTGAGTGTCTGTCTGAGTGTCTGAGTGTCTGTCTGAGTGTCTGTCTGAGTGTCTGTCTGAGTGTCTGTCTGAGTGTCTGACTGAGAGTCTGTCTGAGTGTCTGAGTGTCTGTCTGAGTGTCTGTCTGAGTGTCTGTCTGAGTGTCTGTCTGAGTGTCTGTCTGAGTGTCTGTCTGAGTGTCTGTCTGAGTGTCTGAGTGTCTGTCTGAGTGTCTGTCTGAGTGTCTGTCTGAGTGTCTGAGTGTCTGTCTGAGTGTCTGAGTGTCTGTCTGAGTGTCTGTCTGAGTGTCTGAGTGTCTGTCTGGGTGTCTGTCTGAGTGTCTGTCTGAGCGTCTGTCTGAGTGTCTGTCTGAGTGTCTGAGTGTCTGTCTGAGTGTCTGTCTGAGTGTCTGTCTGAGTGTCTGTCTGAGTGTCTGTCTGAGTGTCTGTCTGAGTGTCTGACTGAGAGTCTGTCTGAGAGTCTGTCTGAGTGTCTGTCTGAGTGTCTGTCTGAGTGTCTGTGTGAGTGTCTGTCTGAGTGTCTGTCTGAGTGTCTGTCTGAGTGTCTGAGTGTCTGTCTGAGTGTCTGAGTGTCTGAGTGTCTGTCTGAGTGTCTGTCTGAGTGTCTGAGTGTCTGTCTGAGTGTCTGTCTGAGTGTCTGTCTGAGTGTCTGTCTGAGTGTCTGAGTGTCTGAGTGTCTGTCTCAGTGTCTGTCTGAGTGTCTGTCTGAGTGTCTGAGTGTCTGAGTGTCTGTCTCAGTGACTGTCTGAGTGTCTGTCTGAGTGTCTGTCTGAGTGTCTGTCTGAGTGTCTGTCAGAGTGTCTGTCTGAGTGTCTGAGTGTCTGTCTGAGTGTCTGTCTGAGTGTCTGTCTGAGTGTCTGTCTGAGTGTCTGTCAGAGTGTCTGTCTGAGTGTCTGAGAGTCTGTCTGAGTGTCTGTCTGAGTGTCTGTCTGAGTGTCTGTCTGAGTGTCTGTCTGAGTGTCTGTCTGAGTGTCTGTCTGAGTGTCTGTCTGAGTGTCTGTCTGAGTGTCTGTCAGAGTGTCTGTCTGAGTGTCTGTCTGAGTGTCTGAGTGTCTGTCTGAGTGTCTGTCTGAGTGTCTGAGTGTCTGAGTGTCTGTCTGAGTGTCTGTCTGAGTGTCTGTCTGAGTGTCTGAGTGTCTGTCTGAGTGTCTGAGTGTCTGAGTGTCTGTCTGAGTGTCTGTCTGAGTGTCTGTCTGAGTGTCTGTCTGAGTGTCTGTCTGAGTGTCTGTCTGAGTGTCTGTCTGAGTGTCTGTCTGAGTGTCTGAGTGTCTGTCTGAGTGTCTGAGTGTCTGTCTGAGTGTCTGTCTGAGTGTCTGTCTGAGTGTCTGTCTGAGCGTCTGTCTGAGTGTCTGTCTGAGCGTCTGTCTGAGTGTCTGTCTGAGTGTCTGAGTGTCTGTCTGAGTGTCTGAGTGTCTGTCTGAGTGTCTGTCTGAGTGTCTGTCTGAGTGTCTGTCTGAGTGTCTGTCTGAGCGTCTGTCTGAGTGTCTGTCTGAGTGTCTGAGTGTCTGTCTGAGTGTCTGTCTGAGTGTCTGAGTGTCTGTCTGAGTGTCTGAGTGTCTGTCTGAGTGTCTGAGTGTCTGTCTGAGTGTCTGAGTGTCTGTCTGAGTGTCTGTCTGAGTGTCTGTCTGAGTGTCTGAGTGTCTGTCTGAGTGTCTGTCTGAGTGTCTGAGTGTCTGTCTGAGTGTCTGTCTGAGTGTCTGAGTGTCTGTCTGAGTGTCTGAGTGTCTGTCTGAGTGTCTGAGTGTCTGTCTGAGTGTCTGTCTGAGCGTCTGTCTGAGTGTCTGTCTGAGCGTCTGTCTGAGTGTCTGTCTGAGTGTCTGAGTGTCTGTCTGAGTGTCTGAGTGTCTGTCTGAGTGTCTGTCTGAGTGTCTGTCTGAGTGTCTGTCTGAGTGTCTGTCTGAGCGTCTGTCTGAGTGTCTGTCTGAGTGTCTGAGTGTCTGTCTGAGTGTCTGAGTGTCTGTCTGAGTGTCTGAGTGTCTGTCTGAGTGTCTGTCTGAGTGTCTGTCTGAGTGTCTGTCTGAGCGTCTGTCTGAGTGTCTGTCTGAGCGTCTGTCTGAGTGTCTGTCTGAGTGTCTGAGTGTCTGTCTGAGTGTCTGAGTGTCTGTCTGAGTGTCTGTCTGAGTGTCTGAGTGTCTGTCTGAGTGTCTGTCTGAGTGTCTGTCTGAGTGTCTGAGTGTCTGTCTGAGTGTCTGTCTGAGTGTCTGTCTGAGTGTCTGTCTGAGTGTCTGTCTGAGTGTCTGTCTGAGCGTCTGTCTGAGTGTCTGTCTGAGCGTCTGAGTGTCTGTCTGAGTGTCTGAGTGTCTGAGTGTCTGTCTGAGTGTCTGTCTGAGTGTCTGTCTGAGCGTCTGTCTGAGTGTCTGTCTGAGCGTCTGAGTGTCTGTCTGAGTGTCTGAGTGTCTGAGTGTCTGTCTGAGTGTCTGTCTGAGTGTCTGAGAGTCTGTCTGAGTGTCTGAGTGTCTGTCTGAGTGTCTGTCTGAGTGTCTGTCTGAGTGTCTGTCTGAGTGTCTGTCTGAGCGTCTGTCTGAGTGTCTGTCTGAGTGTCTGAGTGTCTGTCTGAGTGTCTGAGTGTCTGTCTGAGTGTCTGTCTGAGTGTCTGTCTGAGTGTCTGAGTGTCTGTCTGAGTGTCTGAGTGTCTGTCTGAGTGTCTGTCTGAGTGTCTGAGTGTCTGTCTGAGTGTCTGAGTGTCTGTCTGAGTGTCTGTCTGAGTGTCTGTCTGAGTGTCTGTCTGAGCGTCTGTCTGAGTGTCTGTCTGAGTGTCTGTCTGAGTGTCTGTCTGAGCGTCTGTCTGAGCGTCTGTCTGAGTGTCTGTCTGAGTGTCTGTCTGAGTGTCTGAGTGTCTGTCTGAGTGTCTGTCTGAGTGTCTGTCTGAGTGTCTGTCTGAGTGTCTGAGTGTCTGTCTGAGTGTCTGAGTGTCTGTCTGAGTGTCTGAGTGTCTGTCTGAGTGTCTGTCTGAGTGTCTGTCTGAGTGTCTGTCTGAGTGTCTGTCTGAGTGTCTGTCTGAGTGTCTGTCTGAGTGTCTGTCTGAGTGTCTGTCTGAGTGTCTGTCTGAGTGTCTGTCTGAGTGTCTGTCTGAGTGTCTGTCTGAGTGTCTGTCTGAGTGTCTGAGTGTCTGTCTGAGTGTCTGTCTGAGTGTCTGTCTGAGTGTCTGTCTGAGTGTCTGAGTGTCTGTCTGAGTGTCTGTCTGAGTGTCTGAGTGTCTGTCTGAGTGTCTGTCTGTCTGAGTGTCTGAGTGTCTGTCTGAGTGTCTGTCTGAGTGTCTGTCTGAGTGTCTGTCTGAGTGTCTGAGTGTCTGTCTGAGTGTCTGTCTGAGTGTCTGTCTGAGTGTCTGTCTGAGTGTCTGTCTGAGTGTCTGTCTGAGTGTCTGAGTGTCTGTCTGAGTGTCTGAGTGCCTGTCTGAGTGTCTGTCTGAGTGTCTGTCTGAGTGTCTGTCTGAGTGTCTGTCTGAGTGTCTGTCTGAGTGTCTGTCTGAGTGTCTGTCTGAGTGTCTGAGTGTCTGTCTGAGAGTCTGTCTGAGTGTCTGAGTGTCTGAGTGTCTGTCTGAGTGTCTGAGTGCCTGTCTGAGTGTCTGTCTGAGTGTCTGTCTGAGTGTCTGTCTGAGTGTCTGAGTGTCTGTCTGAGTGTCTGTCTGAGTGTCTGAGTGTCTGAGTGTCTGAGTGTCTGAGTGTCTGAGTGTCTGTCTGAGTGTCTGTCTGAGTGTCTGACTGAGTGTCTGTCTGAGTGTCTGTCTGAGTGTCTGACTGAGTGTCTGTCTGAGTGTCTGTCTGAGTGTCTGTCTGAGTGTCTGTCTGAGTGTCTGAGTGTCTGTCTGAGTGTCTGTCTGAGTGTCTGTCTGAGTGTCTGAGTGTCTGTCTGAGTGTCTGAGTGTCTGTCTGAGTGTCTGTCTGAGTGTCTGAGTGTCTGTCTGAGTGTCTGAGTGCCTGTCTGAGTGTCTGTCTGAGTGTCTGTCTGAGTGTCTGTCTGAGTGTCTGTCTGAGTGTCTGTCTGAGTGTCTGAGTGTCTGTCTGAGTGTCTGAGTGTCTGTCTGAGTGTCTGAGTGTCTGTCTGAGTGTCTGTCTGAGTGTCTGAGTGTCTGTCTGAGTGTCTGAGTGTCTGTCTGAGCGTCTGAGTGTCTGTCTGAGTGTCTGTCTGAGCGTCTGAGTGTCTGTCTGAGCGCCTGAGTGTCTGTCTGAGTGTCTGTCTGAGTGTCTGAGTGTCTGAGTGTCTGTCTGAGTGTCTGTCTGAGTGTCTGAGTGTCTGAGTGTCTGTCTGAGTGTCTGTCTGAGTGTCTGTCTGAGTGTCTGAGTGTCTGTCTGAGTGTCTGTCTGAGTGTCTGAGTGTCTGACTGAGTGTCTGTCTGAGTGTCTGTCTGAGTGTCTGAGTGTCTGAGTGTCTGTCTGAGTGTCTGTCAGAGTGTCTGTCAGAGTGTCTGTCTGAGTGTCTGAGTGTCTGTCTGAGTGTCTGTCTGAGAGTCTGTCTGAGTGTCTGAGTGTCTGTCTGAGTGTCTGAGTGTCTGTCTGAGTGTCTGTCTGAGTGTCTGAGTGTCTGTCTGAGTGTCTGAGTGTCTGTCTGAGAGTCTGTCTGAGTGTCTGTCTGAGTGTCTGTCTGAGTGTCTGTCTGAGTGTCTGTCTGAGTGTCTGTCTGAGTGTCTGTCTGAGTGTCTGAGTGTCTGTCTGAGTGTCTGTCTGAGTGTCTGAGTGTCTGTCTGAGTGTCTGAGTGTCTGTCTGAGTGTCTGTCTGAGTGTCTGAGTGTCTGTCTGAGTGTCTGAGTGTCTGTCTGAGTGTCTGAGTGTCTGTCTGAGTGTCTGTCTGAGTGTCTGAGTGTCTGTCTGAGTGTCTGTCTGAGTGTCTGAGTGTCTGTCTGAGTGTCTGAGTGTCTGTCTGAGTGTCTGAGTGTCTGTCTGAGTGTCTGAGTGTCTGTCTGAGTGTCTGTCTGAGTGTCTGAGTGTCTGTCTGAGTGTCTGTCTGAGTGTCTGAGTGTCTGTCTGAGTGTCTGAGTGTCTGTCTGAGTGTCTGAGTGTCTGTCTGAGTGTCTGTCTGAGTGTCTGAGTGTCTGAGTGTCTGTCTGAGTGTCTGAGTGTCTGTCTGAGAGTCTGTCTGAGTGTCTGTCTGAGTGTCTGTCTGAGTGTCTGTCTGAGTGTCTGTCTGAGTGTCTGAGTGTCTGTCTGAGTGTCTGAGTGTCTGTCTGAGTGTCTGAGTGTCTGTCTGAGTGTCTGTCTGAGTGTCTGTCTGAGTGTCTGTCTGAGTGTCTGTCTGAGTGTCTGTCTGAGTGTCTGTCTGAGTGTCTGTCTGAGTGTCTGTGTGTCTGCCGTCTGTCTGAGTGTCTGTCTGAGTGTCTGTCTGAGTGTCTGAGAGTCTGTATGAGTGTCTGTCTGAGTGTCTGTCTGAGTGTCTGTCTGAGTGTCTGTCTGAGTGTCTGAGTGTCTGTCTGAGTGTCTGAGTGTCTGTCTGAGTGTCTGTCTGAGTGTCTGAGTGTCTGTCTGAGTGTCTGTCTGAGTGTCTGTCTGAGTGTCTGTCTGAGTGTCTGAGTGTCTGTCTGAGTGTCTGTCTGAGTGTCTGTCTGAGTGTCTGAGTGTCTGTCTGAGTGTCTGAGTGTCTGTCTGAGTGTCTGTCTGAGTGTCTGAGTGTCTGTCTGAGTGTCTGTCTGAGTGTCTGTCTGAGTGTCTGCCTGAGTGTCTGTCTGAGTGTCTGTCTGAGTGTCTGTCTGAGTGTCTGAGTGTCTGTCTGAGTGTCTGAGTGTCTGTCTGAGTGTCTGAGTGTCTGTCTGAGTGTCTGACTGAGTGTCTGTCTGAGTGTCTGACTGAGTGTCTGTCTGAGTGTCTGAGTGTCTGCCTGAGTGTCTGTCTGAGTGTCTGTCTGAGTGTCTGTCTGAGTGTCTGAGTGTCTGTCTGAGTGTCTGAGTGTCTGTCTGAGTGTCTGAGTGTCTGTCTGAGTGTCTGTCTGAGTGTCTGTCTGAGTGTCTGACTGAGTGTCTGTCTGAGTGTCTGAGTGTCTGTCTGAGTGTCTGTCTGTGTGTCTGAGTGTCTGAGTGTCTGTCTGAGTGTCTGTCTGAGTGTCTGTCTGAGTGTCTGTCTGAGTGTCTCAGTGTCTGAGTGTCT
Organism: Scyliorhinus torazame; assembly: GCF_047496885.1. Classification (NCBI taxonomy): domain Eukaryota; kingdom Metazoa; phylum Chordata; class Chondrichthyes; order Carcharhiniformes; family Scyliorhinidae; genus Scyliorhinus; species Scyliorhinus torazame. Next base: position 21,478 of record NW_027308677.1, on the reverse strand, counting down.
GTCTGAGTGTCTGTCTGAGTGTCTCAGTGTCTGTCTGAGTGTCTCAGTGTCTGAGTGTCTGTCTGAGTGTCTGTCTGAGTGTCTGAGTGTCTGTCTGAGTGTCTGTCTGAGTGTCTGAGTGTCTGTCTGAGTGTCTGTCTGAGTGTCTGAGTGTCTGTCTGAGTGTCTGTCTGAGTGTCTGTCTGAGTGTCTGTCTGAGTGTCTGTCTGAGTGTCTGTCTGAGTGTCTGACTGAGTGTCTGTCTGAGTGTCTGTCTGAGTGTCTCAGTGTCTGAGTGTCTGTCTGAGTGTCTGTCTGAGTGTCTGTCTGAGTGTCTGTCTGAGTGTCTGAGTGTCTGAGTGTCTGTCTGAGTGTCTGTCTGAGTGTCTGTCTGAGTGTCTGTCTGAGTGTCTGTCTGAGTGTCTGTCAGAGTGTCTGTCTGAGTGTCTGTCTGAGTGTCTGTCTGAGTGTCTGAGTGTCTGTCTGAGAGTCTGAGTGTCTGTCTGAGTGTCTGTCTGAGTGCCTGTCTGAGTGTCTGTCTGAGCGTCTGTCTGAGTGTCTGTCTGAGTGTCTGAGTGTCTGAGTGTCTGTCTGAGTGTCTGTCTGAGTGTCTGTCTGAGTGTCTGTCTGAGTGTCTGAGTGTCTGAGTGTCTGTCTGAGTGCCTGTCTGAGCGTCTGTCTGAGTGTCTGAGTGTCTGAGTGTCTGTCTGAGTGTCTGTCTGAGTGTCTGAGTGTATGTCTGAGTGTCTGTCTGAGTGTCTGTCTGAGTGTCTGTCTGAGTGTCTGTCTGAGTGTCTGTCTGAGTGTCTGTCTGAGTGTCTGTCTGAGTGTCTGTCTGAGTGTCTGTCAGAGTGTCTGTCTGAGTGTCTGTCTGAGTGTCTGTCTGAGTGTCTGAGTGTCTGTCTGAGAGTCTGAGTGTCTGTCTGAGTGTCTGTCTGAGTGCCTGTCTGAGTGTCTGTCTGAGCGTCTGTCTGAGTGTCTGTCTGAGTGTCTGAGTGTCTGAGTGTCTGTCTGAGTGTCTGTCTGAGTGTCTGTCTGAGTGTCTGTCTGAGTGTCTGAGTGTCTGAGTGTCTGTCTGAGTGCCTGTCTGAGCGTCTGTCTGAGTGTCTGTCTGAGTGTCTGAGTGTCTCAGTGTCTGTCTGAGTGTCTGTCTGAGTGTCTGTCTGAGTGTCTGTCTGAGTGTCTGTCTGAGTGTCTGTCTGAGTGTCTGTCTGAGTGTCTGTCTGAGTGTCTGTCTGAGTGTCTGTCTGAGTGTCTGAGTGTCTGAGTGTCTGTCTGAGTGTCTGTCTGAGTGCCTGTCTGAGTGTCTGCCTGAGTGTCTGTCTGAGTGTCTGTCTGAGTGTCTGTCTGAGTGTCTGTCTGAGTGTCTGTCTGAGTGTCTGTCTGAGTGTCTGAGTGTCTGAGTGTCTGTCTGAGTGTCTGTCTGAGTGCCTGTCTGAGTGTCTGTCTGAGTGTCTGAGTGTCTGAGTGTCTGTCTGAGTGCCTGTCTGAGTGTCTGCCTGAGTGTCTGTCTGAGTGTCTGTCTGAGTGTCTGTCTGAGTGTCTGTCTGAGTGTCTGAGTGTCTGTCTGAGTGTCTGAGTGTCTGAGTGTCTGAGTGTCTGAGTGTCTGTCTGAGTGTCTGAGTGTCTGTCTGAGTGTCTGAGTGTCTGTCTGAGTGTCTGTCTGAGTGTCTGTCTGAGTGTCTGAGTGTCTGAGTGTCTGTCTGAGTGCCTGTCTGAGTGTCTGCCTGAGTGTCTGTCTGAGTGTCTGTCTGAGTGTCTGTCTGAGTGTCTGTCTGAGTGTCTGTCTGAGTGTCTGTCTGAGTGTCTGTCTGAGTGTCTGTCTGAGTGTCTGTCTGAGTGTCTGTCTGAGTGTCTGTCTGAGTGTCTGTCTGAGTGTCTGTCTGAGTGTCTGAGAGTCTGAGAGTCTGTCTGAGTGTCTGTCTGAGTGTCTGTCTGAGTGTCTGTCTGAGTGTCTGTCTGAGTGTCTGTCTGCGTGTCTGAGTGTCTGTCTGAGTGTCTGTCTGAGTGTCTGTCTGAGTGTCTGTCTGAGTGTCTGTCTGAGTGTCTGAGTGTCTGTCTGAGTGTCTGTCTGAGTGTCTGTCTGCGTGTCTGTCTGAGTGTCTGTCTGAGTGTCTGTCTGAGTGTATGTCTGAGTGTCTGTCTGAGTGTCTGTCTGAGTGTCTGTCTGAGTGTCTGTCTGAGTGTCTGTCTGAGTGTCTGTCTGAGTGTCTGTCTGAGTGTCTGTCTGAGTGTCTGAGTGTCTGTCTGAGTGTCTGTCTGAGTGTCTGTCTGAGTGTCTGAGTGTCTGTCTGAGTGTCTGTCTAAGTGTCTGTCTGAGTGTCTGTCTGAGTGTCTGTCTGAGTGTCTGAGTGTCTGTCTGAGTGTCTGTCTGAGTGTCTGTCTGAGTGTCTGAGTGTCTGAGTGTCTGTCTGAGTGTCTGTCTGAGTGTCTGTCTGAGTGTCTGTCTGAGTGTCTGTCTGCGTGTCTGTCTGAGTGTCTGAGTGTCTGTCTGAGTGTCTGTCTGAGAGTCTGTCTGAGTGTCTGTCTGAGTGTCTGTCTGCGTGTCTGAGTGTCTGTCTGAGTGTCTGTCTGAGTGTCTGAGTGTCTGAGTGTCTGTCTGAGTGTCTGTCTGAGTGTCTGAGTGTCTGTCTGAGTGTCTGTCTGAGTGTCTGAGTGTCTGAGTGTCTGTCTGAGAGTCTGTCTGAGTGTCTGTCTGAGTGTCTGTCTGCGTGTCTGAGTGTCTGAGTGTCTGTCTGAGAGTCTGTCTGAGTGTCTGTCTGAGTGTCTGTCTGCGTGTCTGAGTGCCTGTCTGAGTGTCTGTCTGAGTGTCTGAGTGTCTGTCTGAGTGTCTGAGTGTCTGAGTGTCTGTCTGAGAGTCTGTCTGAGTGTCTGTCTGAGTGTCTGTCTGCGTGTCTGAGTGCCTGTCTGAGTGTCTGTCTGAGTGTCTGTCTGAGTGTCTGTCTGAGTGTCTGAGTGTCTGTCTGAGTGTCTGTCTGAGTGTCTGTCTGAGTGTCTGTCTGAGTGTCTGTCTGAGTGTCTGTCTGAGTGTCTGTCTGAGTGTCTGAGTGTCTGTCTGAGTGTCTGTCTGAGTGTCTGTCTGAGTGTCTGTCTGAGTGTCTGAGTGTCTGTCTGAGTGTCTGTCTGAGTGTCTGTCTGAGTGTCTGTCTGAGTGTCTGTCTGAGTGTCTGTCTGAGTGTCTGTCTGAGTGTCTGTCTGAGTGTCTGTCTGAGTGTCTGTCTGCGTGTCTGAGTGTCTGTCTGAGTGTCTGAGTGTCTGTCTGAGTGTCTGTCTGCGTGTCTGAGTGTCTGAGTGTCTGTCTGAGTGTCTGAGTGTCTGAGTGTCTGTCTGAGTGTCTGTCTGCGTGTCTGAGTGTCTGTCTGAGTGTCTGTCTGAGTGTCTGTCTGAGTGTCTGAGTGTCTGTCTGAGTGTCTGAGTGTCTGTCTGCGTGTCTGAGTGTCTGTCTGAGTGTCTGTCTGAGTGTCTGTCTGAGTGTCTGAGTGTCTGTCTGCGTGTCTGAGTGTCTGTCTGAGTGTCTGAGTGTCTGTCTGAGTGTCTGTCTGAGTGTCTGTCTGAGTGTCTGTCTGCGTGTCTGAGTGTCTGTCTGAGTGTCTGTCTGAGTGTCTGTCTGAGTGTCTGAGTGTCTGTCTGAGTGTCTGTCTGAGTGTCTGTCTGAGTGTCTGAGTGTCTGTCTGAGTGTCTGTCTGAGTGTCTGTCTGAGTGTCTGTCTGAGTGTCTGAGTGTCTGTCTGAGTGTCTGTCTGAGTGTCTGAGTGTCTGTCTGAGTGTCTGTCTGAGTGTCTGTCTGAGTGTCTGTCTGCGTGTCTGAGTGTCTGTCTGAGTGTCTGTCTGAGTGTCTGTCTGCGTGTCTGTCTGAGTGTCTGAGTGTCTGTCTGAGTGTCTGTCTGAGTGTCTGTCTGAGTGTCTGTCTGAGTGCCTGTCTGAGTGTCTGTCTGAGTGTCTGAGTGTCTGAGTGTCTGTCTGAGTGTCTGTCTGAGTGTCTGAGTGTCTGTCTGAGTGTCTGTCTGAGTGTCTGTCTGCGTGTCTGAGTGTCTGTCTGAGTGTCTGTCTGAGTGTCTGAGTGTCTGTCTGAGTGTCTGTCTGAGTGTCTGTCTGAGTGTCTGTCTGAGTGTCTGTCTGAGTGTCTGAGTGTCTGCCTGAGTGTCTGTCTGAGTGTCTGAGTGTCTGAGTGTCTGTCTGAGTGTCTGAGTGTCTGTCTGAGTGTCTGAGTGTCTGTCTGAGTGTCTGTCTGAGTGTCTGTCTGAGTGTCTGAGTGTCTGTCTGAGTGTCTCAGTGTCTGAGTGTCTGTCTGAGTGTCTGAGTGTCTGTCTGAGTGTCTGAGTGTCTGTCTGAGTGTCTGTCTGAGTGTCTGAGTGTCTGTCTGAGTGTCTGAGTGTCTGAGTGTCTGTCTGAGTGTCTGTCTGAGTGTCTGTCTGAGTGTCTGAGTGTCTGCCTGAGTGTCTGTCTGAGTGTCTGTCTGAGTGTCTGTCTGAGTGTCTGTCTGAGTGTCTGTCTGAGTGCCTGTCTGAGTGTCTGCCTGAGTGTCTGCCTGAGTGTCTGTCTGAGTGTCTGTCTGAGTGTCTGTCTGAGTGTCTGTCTGAGTGTCTGAGTGTCTGTCTGAGTGTCTGTCTGAGTGTCTGTCTGAGTGTCTGTCTGAGTGTCTGTCTGAGTGTCTGAGTGTCTGTCTGAGAGTCTGAGTGTCTGTCTGAGTGTCTGTCTGAGTGTCTGTCTGAGTGTCTGTCTGAGTGTCTGAGTGTCTGAGTGTCTGTCTGAGTGTCTGTCTGAGTGTCTGTCTGAGTGTCTGTCTGAGTGTCTGTCTGAGTGTCTGTCTGAGTGTCTGTCTGAGTGTCTGTCTGAGTGTCTGTCTGAGTGTCTGAGTGTCTGAGAGTCTGTCTGAGTGTCTGTCTGAGTGTCTGTCTGAGTGTCTGTCTGAGCGTCTGAGTGTCTGAGTGTCTGTCTGAGAGTCTGTCTGAGTGTCTGTCTGAGTGTCTGAGTGTCTGTCTGAGTGTCTGTCTGAGTGTCTGTCTGAGTGTCTGAGTGTCTGAGAGTCTGTCTGAGTGTCTGTCTGAGTGTCTGTCTGAGTGTCTGAGTGTCTGTCTGAGTGTCTGTCTGAGTGTCTGTCTGAGTGTCTGAGTGTCTGTCTGAGTGTCTGTCTGAGTGTCTGTCTGAGTGTCTGTCTGAGTGTCTGTCTGAGTGTCTGTCTGAGTGTCTGTCTGAGTGTCTGTCTGAGAGTCTGTCTGAGTGCCTGTCTGAGTGTCTGTCTGTGAGTCTGTCTGAGAGTCTGTCTGAGTGTCTGAGTGTCTGAGTGTCTGTCTGAGTGTCTGTCTGAGTGTCTGTCTGAGTGTCTGTCTGAGTGTCTGTCTGAGTGTCTGTCTGAGTGTCTGTCTGAGTGTCTGTCTGAGTGTCTGTCTGAGTGTCTGTCTGAGTGTCTGTCTGAGTGTCTGAGCGTCTGTCTGAGTGTCTGTCTGAGTGTCTGAGTGTCTGAGTGTCTGAGTGTCTGTCTGAGTGTCTGTCTGAGTGTCTGAGAGTCTGTCTGAGTGTCTGTCTGAGCGTCTGTCTGAGTGTCTGTCTGAGCGTCTGTCTGAGTGCCTGTCTGAGCGTCTGTCTGAGTGTCTGTCTGAGTGTCTGAGTGTCTGAGTGTCTGTCTGAGTGTCTGTCTGAGTGTCTGTCTGAGTGTCTGTCTGAGTGTCTGAGTGTCTGAGTGTCTGAGTGTCTGTCTGAGTGTCTGTCTGAGTGTCTGTCTGAGTGTCTGTCTGAGTGTCTGTCTGAGTGTCTGTCTGTGTGTCTGTCTGAGTGTCTGTCTGAGTGTCTGTCTGAGTGTCTGAGTGTCTGTCTGAGTGTCTGAGTGTCTGTCTGAGTGTCTGTCTGAGTGTCTGAGTGTCTGTCTGAGTGTCTGTCTGAGTGTCTGTCTGTGTGTCTGTCTGAGTGTCTGTCTGAGTGTCTGTCTGAGTGTCTGAGTGTCTGTCTGAGTGTCTGAGTGTCTGTCTGAGTGTCTGTCTGAGTGTCTGAGTGTCTGTCTGAGTGTCTGTCTGAGTGTCTGTCTGAGTGTCTGTCTGAGTGTCTGAGTGTCTGTCTGAGTGTCTGTCTGAGTGTCTGTCTGAGTGTCTGTCTGAGTGTCTGTCTGAGTGTCTGTCTGAGTGTCTGTCTGAGTGTCTGTCTGAGTGCCTGTCTGAGTGTCTGTCTGAGTGTCTGTCTGAGTGTCTGTCTGAGTGTCTGTCTGAGTGTCTGTCTGAGTGTCTGTCTGAGTGTCTGAGTGTCTGTCTGAGTGTCTGTCTGAGTGTCTGTCTGAGTGTCTGAGTGTCTGAGTGTCTGAGTGTCTGAGTGTCTGTCTGAGTGTCTGTCTGAGTGTCTGAGCGTCTGTCTGAGTGTCTGTCTGCCGTCTGTCTGAGTGTCTGTCTGAGTGTCTGTCTGAGTGTCTGTCTGCCGTCTGTCTGAGTGTCTGTCTGAGTGCCTGTCTGAGTGTCTGTCTGAGTGTCTGTCTGAGTGTCTGTCTGAGTGTCTGTCGGAGTGTCTGAGTGTCTGTCTGAGTGTCTGTCTGAGTGTCTGTCTGAGTGTCTGAGTGTCTGTCTGAGTGTCTGAGTGTCTGTCTGAGTGTCTGAGTGTCTGAGTGTCTGTCTGAGTGTCTGTCTGAGTGTCTGTCTGAGTGTCTGAGTGTCTGTCTGAGTGTCTGAGTGTCTGTCTGAGTGTCTGAGTGTCTGTCTGAGTGCCTGTCTGAGTGTCTGTCTGAGTGTCTGTCTGAGTGTCTGAGCGTCTGTCTGAGTGTCTGTCTGAGTGTCTGTCTGAGTGTCTGTCTGAGTGTCTGTCTGGGTGTCTGTCTGAGTGTCTGTCTGAGTGTCTGTCTGAGTGTCTGTCTGAGTGTCTGTCTGAGTGTCTGAGTGTCTGTCTGAGTGTCTGTCTGAGTGTCTGAGTGTCTGTCTGAGTGTCTGAGTGTCTGTCTGAGTGTCTGAGTGTCTGAGTGTCTGTCTGAGTGTCTGTCTGAGTGTCTGTCTGCCGTCTGTCTGAGTGTCTGTCTGAGTGCCTGTCTGAGTGTCTGTCTGAGTGTCTGTCTGAGTGTCTGTCTGAGTGTCTGAGTGTCTGTCTGAGTGTCTGTCTGAGTGTCTGAGTGTCTGTCTGAGTGTCTGCCTGAGTGTCTGTCTGAGTGTCTGAGTGTCTGTCTGAGTGTCTGTCTGAGTGTCTGTCTGAGTGTCTGTCTGAGTGTCTGTCTGAGTGTCTGTCTGCCGTCTGTCTGAGTGTCTGTCTGAGTGCCTGTCTGAGTGTCTGTCTGAGTGTCTGTCTGAGTGTCTGTCTGAGTGTCTGTCTGAGTGTCTGAGTGTCTGTCTGAGTGTCTGTCTGAGTGTCTGAGTGTCTGTCTGAGTGTCTGTCTGAGTGTCTGTCTGAGTGTCTGTCTGAGTGTCTGTCTGAGTGTCTGTCTGAGTGTCTGTCTGAGTGTCTGTCTGAGTGTCTGTCTGAGTGTCTGAGTGTCTGTCTGAGTGTCTGTCTGAGTGCCTGTCTGAGTGTCTGTCTGAGTGTCTGTCTGAGTGTCTGTCTGAGTGTCTGAGTGTCTGTCTGAGTGTCTGTCTGAGTGTCTGTCTGAGTGTCTGAGTGTCTGTCTGAGTGTCTGAGTGTCTGTCTGTGTGTCTGTCTGAGTGTCTGAGTGTCTGTCTGAGTGTCTGTCTGAGTGTCTGTCTGAGTGTCTGTCTGAGTGTCTGTCTGAGTGTCTGTCTGCCGTCTGTCTGAGTGTCTGTCTGAGTGTCTGTCTGAGTGTCTGTCTGAGTGTCTGTCTGAGTGTCTGTCTGAGTGTCTGTCTGAGTGTCTGTCTGAGTGTCTGTCTGAGTGTCTGTCTGAGTGTCTGAGTGTCTGTCTGAGTGTCTGTCTGAGTGTCTGTCTGAGTGTCTGTCTGAGTGTCTGTCTGAGTGTCTGTCTGAGTGTCTGTCTGAGTGTCTGTCTGAGTGTCTGTCTGAGTGTCTGTCTGAGTGTCTGAGTGTCTGTCTGAGTGTCTGTCTGAGTGTCTGAGTGTCTGTCTGAGTGCCTGTCTGAGTGTCTGTCTGAATGTCTGTCTGAGTGTCTGTCTGAGTGTCTGTCTGAGTGTCTGTCTGAGTGTCTGTCTGAGTGTCTGTCTGAGTGTCTGTCTGAGTGTCTGAGTGTCTGTCTGAGTGTCTGTCTGAGTGTCTGAGTGTCTGTCTGAGTGCCTGTCTGAGTGTCTGTCTGAATGTCTGTCTGAGTGTATGTCTGAGTGTCTGTCTGAGTGTCTGTCTGAGTGTCTGTCTGAGTGTCTGTCTGAGTGTCTGTCTGAGTGTCTGTCTGAGTGTCTGTCTGAGTGTCTGTCTGAGTGTCTGTCTGAGTGTCTGTCTGAGTGTCTGAGTGTCTGTCTGAGTGTCTGTCTGAGTGTCTGTCTGAGTGTCTGAGTGTCTGTCTGAGTGTCTGAGTGTCTGTCTGAGTGCCTGTCTGAGTGTCTGTCTGAATGTCTGTCTGAGTGTCTGTCTGAATGTCTGTCTGAGTGTCTGAGTGTCTGTCTGAGTGTCTGTCTGAGTGTCTGAGTGTCTGTCTGAGTGTCTGTCTGAGTGTCTGAGTGTCTGTCTGAGTGTCTGTCTGAGTGTTTGTCTGAGTGTCTGTCTGAGTGTCTGTCTGAGTGTCTGTCTGAGTGTCTGAGTGTCTGTCTGAGTGTCTGTCTGAGTGTCTGTCTGAGTGTCTGTCTGAGTGTCTGTCTGAGAGTCTGTCTGAGTGTCTGTCTGAGTGTCTGAGTGTCTGAGTGTCTGTCTGAGTGTCTGTCTGAGTGTCTGTCTGAGTGTCTGTCTGAGTGTCTGTCTGAGTGTCTGTCTGAGTGTCTGAGTGTCTGAGTGTCTGTCTGAGTGTCTGTCTGAGTGTCTGTCTGAGTGTCTGTCTGAGTGTCTGTCTGAGTGTCTGTCTGAGTGTCTGTCTGAGAGTCTGTCTGAGTGTCTGTCTGAGTGTCTGAGTGTCTGTCTGAGTGTCTGTCTGAGTGTCTGTCTGAGAGTCTGTCTGAGTGTCTGTCTGAGTGTCTGTCTGAGTGTCTGTCTGAGTGTCTGAGTGTCTGTCTGAGTGTCTGTCTGAGTGTCTGTCTGAGTGTCTGTCTGAGTGTCTGTCTGAGTGTCTGTCTGAGTGTCTGTCTGAGTGTCTGAGTGTCTGTCTGAGTGTCTGTCTGAGTGTCTGTCTGAGAGTCTGTCTGAGTGTCTGTCTGCCGTCTGTCTGAGTGTCTGTCTGAGTGCCTGTCTGAGTGTCTGTCTGAGTGTCTGTCTGAGAGTCTGTCTGAGTGTCTGTCTGCCGTCTGTCTGAGTGTCTGTCTGAGTGCCTGTCTGAGTGTCTGTCTGAATGTCTGTCTGAGTGTCTGTCTGAGTGTCTGTCTGAGTGTCTGTCTGAGTGTCTGTCTGAGTGTCTGTCTGAGTGTCTGTCTGAGTGTCTGAGTGTCTGTCTGAGTGTCTGTCTGAGTGTCTGTCTGAGTGTCTGAGTGTCTGTCTGAGTGTCTGTCTGAGTGTCTGTCTGAGTGTCTGTCTGAGTGTCTGAGTGTCTGTCTGAGTGTCTGTCTGAGTGTCTGAGTGTCTGTCTGAGTGTCTGTCTGAGTGTCTGAGTGTCTGTCTGAGTGTCTGTCTGAGTGTCTGTCTGAGTGTCTGTCTGAGTGTCTGTCTGAGTGTCTGAGTGTCTGTCTGAGTGTCTGTCTGAGTGTCTGAGTGTCTGTCTGAGTGTCTGTCTGAGTGTCTGAGTGTCTGTCTGAGTGTCTGTCTGAGTGTCTGAGTGTCTGTCTGAGTGTCTGAGTGTCTGTCTGAGTGTCTGTCTGAGTGTCTGTCTGAGTGTCTGAGTGTCTGTCTGAGTGTCTGTCTGAGTGTCTGAGTGTCTGTCTGAGTGTCTGTCTGAGTGTCTGTCTGAGTGTCTGTCTGAGTGTCTGTCTGAGTGTCTGAGTGTCTGTCTGAGTGTCTGAGTGTCTGTCTGAGTGTCTGTCTGAGTGTCTGTCTGAGTGTCTGAGTGTCTGAGTGTCTGTCTGAGTGTCTGAGTGTCTGAGTGTCTGTCTGAGTGTCTGTCTGAGTGTCTGTCTGAGTGTCTGTCTGAGTGTCTGAGTGTCTGTCTGAGAGTCTGTCTGAGTGTCTGAGTGTCTGTCTGAGAGTCTGTCTGAGTGTCTGTCTGAGAGTCTGTCTGAGTGTCTGAGTGTCTGTCTGAGAGTCTGTCTGAGTGTCTGTCTGAGAGTCTGTCTGAGTGTCTGAGTGTCTGTCTGAGTGTCTGTCTGAGTGTCTGAGTGTCTGTCTGAGTGTCTGTCTGAGTGTCTGAGTGTCTGTCTGAGTGTCTGTCTGAGTGTCTGTCTGAGTGTCTGTCTGAGTGTCTGTCTGAGTGTCTGAGTGTCTGTCTGAGTGTCTGTCTGAGTGTCTATCTGAGTGTCTGAGTGTCTGAGTGTCTGTCTGAGTGTCTGTCTGAGTGTCTGTCTGAGTGTCTGTCTGAGTGTCTGTCTGAGTGTCTGTCTGAGTGTCTGTCTGAGTGTCTGTCTGAGTGTCTGAGTGTCTGTCTGAGAGTCTGTCTGAGTGTCTGTCTGAGAGTCTGTCTGAGTGTCTGAGTGTCTGTCTGAGAGTCTGTCTGAGTGTCTGTCTGAGAGTCTGTCTGAGTGTCTGAGTGTCTGTCTGAGTGTCTGTCTGAGTGCCTGAGTGTCTGTCTGAGTGTCTGTCTGAGTGTCTGTCTGAGTGTCTGAGTGTCTGTCTGAGTGTCTGTCTGAGTGTCTGTCTGAGTGTCTGTCTGAGTGTCTGTCTGAGTGTCTGAGTGTCTGTCTGAGTGTCTGTCTGAGTGCCTGAGTGTCTGTCTGAGAGTCTGTCTGAGTGTCTGAGTGTCTGTCTGAGAGTCTGTCTGAGTGTCTGAGTGTCTGTCTGAGTGTCTGTCTGAGTGTCTGTCTGAGTGTCTGTCTGAGTGTCTGAGTGTCTGTCTGAGTGTCTGTCTGAGTGTCTGTCTGAGTGTCTGAGTGTCTGTCTGAGTGTCTGAGTGTCTGAGTGTCTGAGTGTCTGTCTGAGTGTCTGAGTGTCTGTCTGAGTGTCTGTCTGAGTGTCTGAGTGTCTGTCTGAGAGTCTGTCTGAGTGTCTGTCTGAGTGTCTGTCTGAGTGTCTGTCTGAGTGTCTGAGTGTCTGTCTGAGTGTCTGTCTGAGTGTCTGAGTGTCTGTCTGAGTGTCTGTCTGAGTGTCTGTCTGAGTGTCTGAGTGTCTGTCTGAGTGTCTGTCTGAGTGTCTGTCTGAGTGTCTGAGTGTCTGTCTGAGTGTCTGTCTGAGTGTCTGTCTGAGTGTCTGTCTGAGTGTCTGAGTGTCTGTCTGAGTGTCTGTCTGAGTGTCTGTCTGAGTGTCTGAGTGTCTGTCTGAGTGTCTGTCTGAGTGTCTGTCTGAGTGTCTGAGTGTCTGTCTGAGTGTCTGTCTGAGTGTCTGTCTGAGTGTCTGTCTGAGTGTCTGAGTGTCTGTCTGAGTGTCTGAGTGTCTGTCTGAGTGTCTGTCTGAGTGTCTGTCTGAGTGTCTGAGTGTCTGTCTGAGTGTCTGTCTGAGTGTCTGTCTGAGTGTCTGAGTGTCTGTCTGAGTGTCTGTCTGAGTGTCTGTCTGAGTGTCTGTCTGAGTGTCTGAGTGTCTGTCTGAGTGTCTGTCTGAGTGTCTGTCTGAGTGTCTGTCTGAGTGTCTGAGTGTCTGTCTGAGTGTCTGTCTGAGTGTCTGTCTGAGTGTCTGTCTGAGTGTCTGTCTGAGTGTCTGTCTGAGTGTCTGAGTGTCTGTCTGAGTGTCTGTCTGAGTGTCTGTCTGAGTGTCTGTCTGAGTGTATGTCTGAGTGTCTGTCTGAGTGTCTGTCTGAGTGTCTGTCTGAGTGTCTGAGTGTCTGTCTGAGTGTCTGTCTGAGTGTCTGTCTGAGTGTCTGAGTGTCTGAGTGTCTGAGTGTCTGTCTGAGTGTCTGTCTGAGTGTCTGTCTGAGTGTCTGAGTGTCTGTCTGAGTGTCTGAGTGTCTGTCTGAGTGTCTGTCTGAGTGTCTGTCTGAGTGTCTGTCTGAGTGTATGTCTGAGTGTCTGTCTGAGTGTCTGTCTGAGTGTCTGTCTGAGTGTCTGTCTGAGTGTCTGTCTGAGTGTATGTCTGAGTGTCTGTCTGAGTGTCTGAGTGTCTGTCTGAGTGTCTGTCTGAGTGTCTGTCTGAGTGTCTGTCTGAGTGTCTGAGTGTCTGTCTGAGTGTCTGTCTGAGTGTCTGTCTGAGTGTCTGTCTGAGTGTCTGAGTGTCTGTCTGAGTGTTTGTCTGAGTGTCTGTCTGAGTGTCTGTCTGAGTGTCTGTCTGAGTGTCTGTCTGAGTGTCTGTCTGAGTGTCTGTCTGAGTGTCTGTCTGAGTGTCTGTCTGAGTGTCTGTCTGAGTGTCTGTCTGAGTGTCTGTCTGAGTGTCTGTCTGAGTGTCTGTCTGGGTGTCTGTCTGAGTGTCTGAGTGTCTGAGTGTCTGTCTGGGTGTCTGTCTGAGTGTCTGAGTGTCTGAGTGTCTGTCTGAGTGTCTGTCTGGGTGTCTGTCTGAGTGTCTGAGTGTCTGAGTGTCTGTCTGAGTGTCTGTCTGAGTTTCTGAGTGTCTGTCTGAGTGTCTGTCTGAGTGTTTGTCTGAGTGTCTGTCTGAGTGTCTGTCTGAGTGTCTGTCTGAGTGTCTGTCTGAGTGTCTGTCTGAGTGCCTGTCTGAGTGTCTGTCTGAGTGTCTGTCTGAGTGTCTGTCTGAGTGTCTGTCTGAGTGTCTGTCTGAGTGTCTGTCTGAGTGTCTGAGTGTCTGTCTGAGTGTCTGTCTGAGTGTCTGAGTGTCTGTCTGAGTGTCTGTCTGAGTGTCTGTCTGAGTGTCTGTCTGAGTGCCTGTCTGAGTGTCTGTCTGAGTGTCTGTCTGAGTGTCTGTCTGAGTGTCTGTCTGAGTGTCTGAGTGTCTGTCTGAGTGTCTGTCTGAGTGTCTGAGTGTCTGTCTGAGTTTCTGTCTGAGTGCCTGTCTGAGTGTCTGTCTGAGTGTCTGTCTGAGTGTCTGTCTGAGTGTCTGAGTGTCTGTCTGGGTGTCTGTCTGAGTGTCTGTCTGAGTGTCTGAGTGTCTGTCTGAGTGTCTGTCTGAGTGTCTGTCTGAGTGTCTGTATGAGTGTCTGTCTGAGTGTCTGTCTGAGTGTCTGTCTGAGTGTCTGTCTGAGTGTCTGTCTGAGTGTCTGTCTGAGTGTCTGTCTGAGTGTCTGAGTGTCTGCCTGAGTGTCTGTCTGAGTGTCTGTCTGAGTGTCTGAGTGTCTGAGTGCCTGTCTGAGTGTCTGAGTGTCTGTCTGAGTGTCTGAGTGTCTGTCTGAGTGTCTGTCTGAGTGTCTGTCTGAGTGTCTGTCTGAGTGTCTGTCTGAGTGTCTGAGTGTCTGTCTGAGTGTCTGTCTGAGTGTCTGTCTGAGTATCTGTCTGAGTGTCTGTCTGAGTGTCTGTCTGAGTGTCTGTCTGAGTGTCTGTCTGAGTGTCTGTCTGAGTGTCTGAGTGTCTATCTGAGTGTCTGTCTGAGTGTCTGTCTGAGTGTCTGTCTGAGTGTCTGTCTGAGTGTCTGTCTGAGTATCTGTCTGAGTGTCTGTCTGAGTGTCTGTCTGAGTGTCTGTCTGAGTGTCTGAGTGTCTGTCTGAGTGTCTGTCTGAGTGTCTGTCTGAGAGTCTGTCTGAGTGTCTGTCTGAGAGTCTGTCTGAGTGTCTGTCTGAGTGTCTGTCTGAGTGTCTGTCTGAGTGTCTGTCTGAGTGTCTGTCTGAGTGTCTGAGTATCTGTCTGAGTGTCTGTCTGAGAGTCTGTCTGAGAGTCTGTCTGAGTGTCTGAGTGTCTATCTGAGTGTCTGTCTGAGTGTCTGTCTGAGTGTCTGTCTGAGTGTCTGTCTGAGTGTCTGTCTGAGTATCTGTCTGAGTGTCTGTCTGAGTGTCTGTCTGAGTGTCTGTCTGAGTGTCTGTCTGAGTGTCTGTCTGAGTGTCTGTCTGAGTGTCTGAGTGTCTGTCTGAGTGTCTGTCTGAGTGTCTGTCTGAGAGTCTGTCTGAGTGTCTGTCTGAGAGTCTGTCTGAGTGTCTGTCTGAGTGTCTGTCTGAGTGTCTGTCTGAGTGTCTGTCTGAGTGTCTGTCTGAGTGTCTGTCTGCGTGTCTGAGTGTCTGAGTGTCTGTCTGAGTGTCTGAGTGTCTGTCTGAGTGTCTGTCTGAGTGTCTGAGTGTCTGTCTGAGTGTCTGTCTGAGTGTCTGAGTGCCTGTCTGAGTGTCTGTCTGAGTGTCTGTCTGAGAGTCTGAGTGTCTGTCTGAGTGTCTGTCTGAGTGTCTGAGTGTCTGTCTGAGTGTCTGTCTGAGTGTCTGTCTGAGTGTCTGTCTGAGTGTCTGAGTGTCTGTCTGAGTGTCTGTCTGAGTGTCTGTCTGAGTGTCTGTCTGAGTGTCTGTCTGAGTGTCTGTCTGAGTGTCTGTCTGAGTGTCTGTCTGAGAGTCTGAGTGTCTGTCTGAGTGTCTGAGTGTCTGTCTGAGTGTCTGAGAGTCTGTCTGAGTGTCTGTCTGAGTGTCTGAGTGTCTGTCTGAGTGTCTGAGTGTCTGTGTGAGTGTCTGAGTGTCTGTCTGAGTGTCTGTCTGAGTGTCTGTCTGAGAGTCTGTCTGAGTGTCTGTCTGAGTGTCTGAGTGTCTGTCTGAGTGTCTGAGAGTCTGTCTGAGTGTCTGAGTGTCTGTCTGAGTGTCTGTCTGAGTGTCTGTCTGAGTGTCTGTCTGAGTGTCTGTCTGAGTGTCTGAGTGTCTGTCTGAGTGTCTGTCTGAGTGTCTGAGTGTCTGTCTGAGTGTCTGTCTGAGTGTCTGAGTGTCTGTCTGAGTGTCTGAGTGTCTGTCTGAGTGTCTGTCTGAGTGTCTGTCTGAGTGTCTGAGTGTCTGTCTGAGTGTCTGTCTGAGTGTCTGTCTGAGTGTCTGTCTGAGAGTCTGTCTGAGTGTCTGTCTGAGTGTCTGAGTGTCTGTCTGAGTGTCTGAGAGTCTGTCTGAGTGTCTGAGTGTCTGTCTGAGTGTCTGTCTGAGTGTCTGTCTGAGTGTCTGTCTGAGTGTCTGTCTGAGTGTCTGAGTGTCTGTCTGAGTGTCTGTCTGAGTGTCTGAGTGTCTGTCTGAGTGTCTGTCTGAGTGTCTGAGTGTCTGTCTGAGTGTCTGAGTGTCTGTCTGAGTGTCTGTCTGAGTGTCTGTCTGAGTGTCTGAGTGTCTGTCTGAGTGTCTGTCTGAGTGTCTGTCTGAGTGTCTGTCTGAGTGTCTGTCTGAGTGTCTGAGTGTCTGTCTGAGTGTCTGTCTGAGTGTCTGTCTGAGTGTCTGAGTGTCTGTCTGAGTGTCTGAGTGTCTGTCTGAGAGTCTGTCTGAGTGTCTGTCTGAGTGTCTGTCTGAGTGTCTGAGTGTCTGTCTGAGTGTCTGTCTGAGTGTCTGAGTGTCTGTCTGAGTGTCTGTCTGAGTGTCTGAGTGTCTGTCTGAGTGTCTGTCTGAGTGTCTGTCTGAGTGTCTGTCTGAGTGTCTGTCTGAGTGTCTGAGTGTCTGTCTGAGTGTCTGTCTGAGTGTCTGAGTGTCTGTCTGAGTGTCTGAGTGTCTGTCTGAGTGTCTGTCTGAGTGTCTGAGTGTCTGTCTGAGTGTCTGTCTGTCTGAGTGTCTGAGTGTCTGTCTGAGTGTCTGTCTGAGTGTCTGTCTGAGTGTCTGTCTGAGTGTCTGAGTGTCTGTCTGAGTGTCTGTCTGAGTGTCTGTCTGAGTGTCTGTCTGAGTGTCTGTCTGAGTGTCTGTCTGAGTGTCTGAGTGTCTGTCTGAGTGTCTGAGTGTCTGAGTGTCTGTCTGAGTGTCTGTCTGAGTGTCTGTCTGAGTGTCTGAGTGTCTGTCTGAGTGTCTGTCTGAGTGTCTGTCTGAGTGTCTGTCTGAGTGTCTGTCTGAGTGTCTGTCTGAGTGTCTGAGTGTCTGTCTGAGTGTCTGAGTGTCTGTCTGAGTGTCTGAGTGTCTGTCTGAGTGTCTGAGTGTCTGTCTGAGTGTCTGAGTGTCTGTCTGAGTGTCTGAGTGTCTGAGTGTCTGTCTGAGTGTCTGAGTGTCTGTCTGAGTGTCTGTCTGAGTGTCTGTCTGAGTGTCTGTCTTAGTGTCTGAGTGTCTGTCTGAGTGTCTGTCTGAGTGTCTGTCTGAGTGTCTGTCTGAGTGTCCGTCTGAGTGTCTGTCTGAGTGTCTGTCTGAGTGTCTGTCTGAGTGTCTGAGTTTCTGTCTGAGTGTCTGTCTGAGTGTCTGTCTGAGTGTCTGTCTGAGTGTCTGTCTGAGTGTCTGTCTGAGTGTCTGAGTGTCTGTCTGAGTGTCTGTCTGAGAGTCTGTCTGAGTGTCTGTCTGAGTGTCTGTCTGAGAGTCTGTCTGAGTGTCTGTCTGAGTGTCTGTCTGAGTGTCTGTCTGAGTGTCTGTCTGAGTGTCTGTCTGAGAGTCTGAGTGTCTGTCTGAGTGTCTGAGTGTCTGAGTGTCTGTCTGAGTGTCTGTCTGAGTGTCTGTCTGAGTGTCTGAGTGTCTGTCTGAGTGTCTGTCTGAGTGTCTGTCTGAGTGTCTGTCTGAGTGTCTGTCTGAGTGTCTGTCTGAGTGTCTGTCTGAGTGTCTGAGTTTCTGTCTGAGTGTCTGTCTGAGTGTCTGTCTGAGTGTCTGTCTGAGTGTCTGTCTGAGTGTCTGTCTGAGTGTCTGTCTGAGTGTCTGTCTGAGTGTCTGTCTGAGTGTCTGTCTGAGTGTCTGTCTGAGTGTCTGTCTGAGTGTCTGTCTGAGTGTCTGTCTGAGTGTTTGAGTTTCTGTCTGAGTGTCTGTCTGAGTGTCTGTCTGAGTGTCTGTCTGAGTGTCTGTCTGAGTGTCTGTCTGAGTGTCTGTCTGAGTGTCTGAGTGTCTGTCTGAGTGTCTGTCTGAGTGTCTGTCTGAGTGTCTGTCTGAGTGTCTGTCTGAGTGTCTGTCTGAGTGTCTGAGTGTCTGTCTGAGTGTCTGTCTGAGTGTCTGTCTGAGTGTCTGTCTGAGTGTCTGTCTGAGTGTCTGTCTGAGTGTCTGTCTGAGTGTCTGTCTGAGTGTCTGAGTGTCTGTCTGAGTGTCTGTCTGAGTGTCTGTCTGAGTGTCTGTCTGAGTGTCTGTCTGAGTGTCTGTCTGAGAGTCTGAGTGTCTGTCTGAGTGTCTGTCTGAGTGTCTGTCTGAGAGTCTGTCTGAGTGTCTGTCTGAGTGTCTGTCTGAGTGTCTGTCTGAGTGTCTGTCTGAGTGTCTGTCTGAGTGTCTGTCTGAGTGTCTGTCTGAGTGTCTGTCTGAGTGTCTGTCTGAGTGTCTGTCTGAGTGTCTGTCTGAGTGTCTGTCTGAGTGTCTGTCTGAGTGTCTGTCTGAGTGTTTGTCTGAGTGTCTGTCTGAGTGTCTGTCTGAGTGTCTGAGTGTCTGTCTGAGTGTCTGAGTGTCTGTCTGAGAGTCTGAGTGTCTGTCTGAGTGTCTGTCTGAGTGTCTGTCTGAGTGTCTGTCTGAGTGTCTGTCTGAGTGTCTGTCTGAGTGTCTGTCTGAGTGTCTGTCTGAGTGTCTGTCTGAGTGTCTGAGTGTCTGTCTGAGTGTCTGTCTGAGTGTCTGTCTGAGTGTCTGTCTGAGTGTCTGTCTGAGTGTCTGTCTGAGTGTCTGAGTGTCTGTCTGAGTGTCTGTCTGAGTGTCTGAGTGTCTGTCTGAGTGTCTGAGAGTCTGTCTGAGTGTCTATCTGAGTGTCTGTCTGAGTGTCTGAGTGTCTGTCTGAGTGTCTGTCTGAGTGTTTGTCTGAGTGTCTGTCTGAGTGTCTGTCTGAGTGTCTGAGTGTCTGTCTGAGTGTCTGTCTGAGTGTCTGAGTGTCTGTCTGAGTGTCTGAGTGTCTGAGTGTCTGAGTGTCTGTCTGAGTGTCTGAGTGTCTGAGTGTCTGTCTGAGTGTCTGAGTGTCTGTCTGAGTGTCTGTCTGAGTGTCTGTCTGAGTGTCTGTCTGAGTGTCTGTCTGAGTGTCTGTCTGAGTGTCTGAGTGTCTGTCTGAGTGTCTATCTGAGTGTCTGAGTGTCTGTCTGAGTGTCTGAGTGTCTGAGTGTCTGAGTGTCTGTCTGAGTGTCTGAGTGTCTGTCTGAGTGTCTGTCTGAGTGTCTGTCTGAGAGTCTGTCTGAGTGTCTGTCTGAGTGTCTGTCTGAGTGTCTGTCTGAGTGTCTGTCTGAGTGTCTGTCTGAGTGTCTGAGTGTCTGTCTGAGTGTCTGTCTGAGTGTCTGTCTGAGTGTCTGTCTGAGTGTCTGTCTGAGTGTCTGTCTGAGTGTCTGTCTGAGTGTCTGTCTGAGTGTCTGTCTGAGTGTCTGAGTGTCTGTCTGAGTGTCTGTCTGAGAGTCTGAGTGTCTGAGTGTCTGTCTGAGTGTCTGAGTGTCTGTCTGAGTGTCTGTCTGAGTGTCTGTCTGAGTGTCTGTCTGAGTGTCTGTCTGAGTGTCTGTCTGAGTGTCTGTCTGAGTGTCTGTCTGAGTGTCTGAGAGTCTGTCTGAGTGTCTGAGTGTCTGAGTGTCTGTCTGAGTGTCTGTCTGAGTGTCTGTCTGAGTGTCTGAGTGTCTGAGTGTCTGTCTGAGTGTCTGTCTGAGTGTCTGTCTGAGAGTCTGAGTGTCTGAGTGTCTGTCTGAGTGTCTGTCTGAGTGTCTGTCTGAGTGTCTGTCTGAGTGTCTGTCTAAGTGTCTGAGTGTCTGTCTGAGTGTCTGTCTGAGTGTCTGTCTGAGAGTCTGTCTGAGTGTCTGTCTGAGTGTCTGTCTGAGTGTCTGTCTGAGTGTCTGAGTGTCTGTCTGAGTGTCTGTCTGAGTGTCTGTCTGAGTGTCTGTCTGAGTGTCTGAGTGTCTGTCTGAGTGTCTGTCTGAGTGTCTGAGTGTCTGTCTGAGTGTCTGTCTGAGTGTCTGTCTGAGTGTCTGTCTGAGTGTCTGTCTGAGTGTCTGTCTGAGTGTCTGTCTGAGTGTCTGTCTGAGTGTCTGTCTGAGTGTCTGTCTGAGTGTCTGTCTGAGTGTCTGTCTGAGTGTCTGAGTGTCTGTCTGAGTGTCTGTCTGAGTGTCTGTCTGAGTGTCTGTCTGAGTGTCTGTCTGAGTGTCTGTCTGAGTGTCTGTCTGAGTGTCTGTCTGAGTGTCTGAGTGTCTGTCTGAGTGTCTGTCTGAGTGTCTGTCTGAGTGTCTGTCTGAGTGTCTGTCTGAGTGTCTGTCTGAGTGTCTGTCTGAGTGTCTGTCTGAGTGTCTGTCTGAGTGTCTGTCTGAGTGTCTGTCTGAGTGTCTGAGAGTCTGTCTGAGTGTCTGAGTGTCTGAGTGTCTGTCTGAGTGTCTGTCTGAGTGTCTGTCTGAGTGTCTGAGTGTCTGAGTGTCTGTCTGAGTGTCTGTCTGAGAGTCTGTCTGAGAGTCTGTCTGAGTGTCTGTCTGAGTGTCTGTCTGAGTGTCTGTCTGAGTGTCTGTCTGAGTGTCTGTCTGAGTGTCTGTCTGAGTGTCTGAGTGTCTGTCTGAGTGTCTGTCTGAGAGTCTGAGTGTCTGAGTGTCTGTCTGAGTGTCTGAGTGTCTGTCTGAGTGTCTGTCTGAGTGTCTGTCTGAGTGTCTGTCTGAGTGTCTGTCTGAGTGTCTGTCTGAGTGTCTGAGTGTCTGTCTGAGTGTCTGTCTGAGAGTCTGAGTGTCTGAGTGTCTGTCTGAGTGTCTGAGTGTCTGTCTGAGTGTCTGTCTGAGAGTCTGTCTGAGTGTCTGTCTGAGTGTCTGTCTGAGTGTCTGTCTGAGTGTCTGAGTGTCTGTCTGAGTGTCTGTCTGAGAGTCTGAGTGTCTGAGTGTCTGTCTGAGTGTCTGAGTGTCTGTCTGAGTGTCTGTCTGAGTGTCTGTCTGAGTGTCTGTCTGAGTGTCTGTCTGAGTGTCTGAGTGTCTGTCTGAGTGTCTGAGTGTCTGTCTGAGTGTCTGTCTGAGTGTCTGTCTGAGTGTCTGTCTGAGTGTCTGAGTGTCTGTCTGAGTGTCTGAGTGTCTGTCTGAGTGTCTGAGTGTCTGTCTGAGTGTCTGAGTGTCTGTCTGAGTGTCTGTCTGAGTGTCTGTCTGAGTGTCTGTCTGAGTGTCTGTCTGAGTGTCTGAGTGTCTGTCTGAGTGTCTGTCTGAGAGTCTGAGTGTCTGAGTGTCTGTCTGAGTGTCTGAGTGTCTGTCTGAGTGTCTGTCTGAGCGTCTGTCTGAGTGTCTGTCTGAGTGTCTGTCTGAGTGTCTGTCTGAGTGTCTGTCTGAGTGTCTGTCTGAGTGTCTGTCTGAGTGTCTGTCTGAGAGTCTGAGTGTCTGTCTGAGTGTCTGAGTGTCTGTCTGAGTGTCTGTCTGAGCGTCTGTCTGAGTGTCTGTCTGAGTGTCTGACTGAGTGTCTGTCTGAGTGTCTGTCTGAGTGTCTGTCTGAGTGTCTGTCTGAGTGTCTGAGTGTCTGAGTGTCTGTCTGAGTGTCTGAGTGTCTGTCTGAGTGTCTGTCTGAGTGTCTGTCTGAGTGTCTGAGTGTCTGTCTGAGTGTCTGAGTGTCTGTCTGAGTGTCTGTCTGAGTGTCTGTCTGAGTGTCTGTCTGAGTGTCTGTCTGAGTGTCTGAGTGTCTGTCTGAGTGTCTGAGTGTCTGTCTGAGTGTCTGAGTGTCTGAGTGTCTGTCTGAGTGTCTGTCTGAGTGTCTGAGTGTCTGTCTGAGTGTCTGTCTGAGTGTCTGAGTGTCTGTCTGAGTGTCTGTCTGAGTGTCTGTCTGAGTGTCTGTCTGAGTGTCTGTCTGAGTGTCTGTCTGAGTGTCTGTCTGAGTGTCTGTCTGAGTGTCTGAGTGTCTGTCTGAGTGTCTGTCTGAGAGTCTGTATGAGTCTCTGAGTGTCTGTCTGAGTGTCTGTCTGAGTGTCTGTCTGAGAGTCTGTCTGAGTGTCTGAGTGTCTGTCTGAGTGTCTGAGTGTCTGAGAGTCTGTCTGAGTGTCTGAGTGTCTGAGTGTCTGTCTGAGTGTCTGAGAGTCTGTCTGAGTGTCTATCTGAGTCTCTGAGTGTCTATCTGAGTGTCTGTCTGAGTGTCTGAGTGTCTGTCTGAGTGTCTGTCTGAGAGTCTGTCTGAGTGTCTGAGTGTCTGTCTGAGTGTCTGAGTGTCTGAGTGTCTGTCTGAGTGTCTGTCTGAGTGTCTGTCTGAGTGTCTGAGAGTCTGTCTGAGTGTCTGAGTGTCTGTCTGAGTGTCTGTCTGAGTGTCTGTCTGAGTGTCTGTCTGAGTGTCTGAGTGTCTGTCTGACTGTCTGAGTGTCTGTCTGAGTGTCTGTCTGAGTGTCTGAGTGTCTGTCTGAGTGTCTGAGTGTCTGTCTGAGTGTCTGTCTGAGTGTCTGAGTGTCTGTCTGAGTGTCTGTCTGAGTGTCTGAGTGTCTGTCTGAGTGTCTGTCTGAGTGTCTGAGTGTCTGTCTGAGTGTCTGTCTGAGTGTCTGTCTGAGTGTCTGTCTGAGTGTCTGTCTGTGTGTCTGTCTGAGTGTCTGTCTGAGTGTCTGAGTGTCTGTCTGAGTGTCTGTCTGAGTGTCTGTCTGAGTGTCTGAGTGTCTGTCTGAGTGTCTGTCTGAGTGTATGTCTGAGTGTCTGTCTGAGTGTCTGTCTGAGTGTCTGTCTGAGTGTCTG
>NW_027308676.1:45000-79480 GCF_047496885.1 Scyliorhinus torazame | reverse complement strand
AGAGATAGGGAGGGGTGTAGGGTGGTGGAGGAGGTTACAGAGATAGGGAGGGGTGTAGGGGGGCTGGAGGAGGTTACAGAGATAGGGAGGGGTGTAGGGACTGGAGGCGGTTACAGAGATAGGGAGGGGTGTAGGGGGCTGGAGGAGGTTACAGAGATAGGGAGGGTTGTAGGGGGCTGGAGGAGGTTACAGAGATAGGGAGGGGTGTAGGGGGCTGGAAGAGGTTACAGAGATAGGAGGGGTGTAGGGGGCTGGTGGAGGTTACAGAGATAGGGAGGGGTGTAGGGACTGGAGGCGGTTACAGAGATAGGGAGGGGTGTAGTGGGGCTAGAGGAGGTTACAGAGATAGGGAGGGGTGTAGGGGGACTGGAGGAGGTTACAGAGATAGGGAGGGTGTAGGGGGACTGGAGGAGGTTACAGAGATAGGGAGGGGTGTAGGGGGACTGGAGGAGGTTACAGAGATAGGGAGGGGTGTAGGGGGACTGGAGGAGGTTACAGAGATAGGGAGGGGTGTAGGGACTGGAGGAGGTTACAGAGATAGGGAGGGGTGTAGGGGGCTGGAGGAGGTTACAGAGATAGGGAGGGGTGTAGTGGGCTGGAGGAGGTTACAGAGATAGGGAGGGGTGTAGGGACTGGAGGAGGTTACAGAGATAGGGAGGGGTGTAGGGGGCTGGAGGAGGTTACAGAGATAGGGAGGGGTGTAGGGGACTGGAGGAGGTTGCAGAGATAGGGAGTGGTGTAGGGGGCTGGAGGAGGTTACAGAGATAGGGAGGGGTATAGGGGGACTGGAGGAGGTTACAGAGATAGGGAGGGGTGTAGGGGGCTGGAGGAGATTACAGAGATAGGGAGGGGTGTAGGGGCTGGAGGATGTTGCAGAGATAGGGAGGGGTGTAGGGGGATGGAGGAGGTTACAGAGATAGGGAGGGGTGTAGGGGACTGGAGGAGGTTACAGAGATAGGGAGGGGTGTCGGGGGCTGGAGGAGGTTACAGAGATAGGGAGGGGTGTCGGGGGCTGGAGGAGGTTACAGAGATAGGGAGGGTGTAGGGGGCTGGAGGAGGTTACAGAGATAGGGAGGGGTGTAGGAGCTGGAGGAGGTTACAGAGATAGGGAGGGGTGTAGGGGGCTGGAGGAGGTCACAGAGATAGGGAGGGGGTGTAGGGGCTGGAGGATGTTGCAGAGATAGGGAGGGGTGTAGGGGGATGGAGGAGGTTACAGAGATAGGGAGGGGTGTAGGGGGCTGGAGGAGGTTACAGAGATAGGGAGGGGTGTAGGGGGCTGGAGGAGGTTACAGAGATAGGGAGGAGTGTAGGGGGCTGGAGGAGGTTACAGAGATAGGGAGGGGTGTAGGGGGCTGGAGGAGGTTACAGAGATATGGAGGGGTGTAGGGGGCTGGAGGAGGTTACAGAGATAGGGAGGGGTGTAGGGACTGGAGGCGGTTACAGAGATAGGGAGGGGTGTAAGGGGACTGGAGGAGGTTACAGAGATAGGGAGGGGTGTAGGGGGCTGGAGGAGGTTACAGAAATAGGGAGGGGTGTAGGGACTGGAGGCGGTTACAGAGATAGGGAGGGGTGTAGGGGGACTGGAGGAGGTTACAGAGATAGGGAGGGGTGTAGGGGGGCTGGAGGAGGTTACAGAGATAGGGAGGGGTGTAGGGGGGCTGGAGGAGGTTACAGAGATAGGGAGGGTGTAGGGGGACTGGAGGAGGTTACAGAGATAGGGTGTGGTGTAGGGGGGCTGGAGGAGGTTACAGAGATAGGGAGGGGTGTAGGGGGCTGGAGGAGGTTACAGAGATAGGGAGGGGTGTAGGGGGCTGGAGGAGGTTACAGAGATAGGGAGGGGTGTAGGGGGACTGGAGGAGGTTACAGAGATAGGGAGGGGTGTAGGGGCTGGAGGAGGTTACAGAGATAGGGAGGGGTGTAGGGGGGCTGGAGGAGGTTACAGAGATAGGGAGGGTTGTAGGGGGGCTGGAGGAGGTTACAGAGATAGGGAGGGGTGTAGGGGGCTGGAGGAGGTTACAGAGATAGGGAGGGGTGTAGGGGGCTGGAGGAGGTTACAGGGATAGGGAGGGGTGTAGGGGGGCTGGAGGAGGTTACAGAGATAGGGAGGGGTGTAGGGGGCTGGAGGAGGTTACAGAGATAGGGAGGGTTGTAGGAGCTGGAGGAGGTTACAGAGATAGGGAGGGGTGTAGGGGGCTGGAGGAGGTTACAGAGATAGGGAGGGTGTAGGGGGCTGGAGGAGGTTACAGAGATAGGGAGGGGTGTAGGGGGGCTGGAGGAGGTTACAGAGATAGGGAGGGGTGTCGGGGGCTGGAGGAGGTTACAGAGATAGGGAGGGGTGTAGGGGCTGGAGGAGGTTACAGAGATAGGGAGGGGTGTAGGGGCTGCAGGAGGTTACAGAGATAGGGAGGGGTGTAGGGGACTGGAGGAGGTTACAGAGATAGGGAGGGGTGTAGGGGGATGGAGGAGGTTACAGAGACAGGGAGGGGTGTAGGGGACTGGAGGAGGTTACAGAGATAGGGAGGGGTGTAGGGGGCTGGAGGAGGTTACAGAGATAGGGAGGGGTGTAGGGGGGCTGGAGGCGGTTACAGAGATAGGGAGGGGTGTAGGGGCTGGAGGAGGTTACAGAGATAGGGAGGGGTGTAGGGGCTGGAGGAGGTTACAGAGATAGGAAGGGGTGTAGGGGGCTGGAGGAGGTTACAGAGATAGGGAGGGGTGTAGGGGACTGGAGGAGGTTACAGAAATAGGGAGGGGTGTAGGGACTGGAGGCGGTTACAGAGATAGGGAGGGGTGTAGGGGGACTGGAGGGGGTTACAGAGATAGGGAGGGGTGTAGGGGGCTGGAGGAGGTTACAGAGATAGGGAGGGGTGTAGGGGGCTGGAGGAGGTTACAGAGATAGGGAGGGGTGTAGGGGGCTGGAGGAGGTTACAGAGATAGGGAGGGGTGTAGGGGCTGGAGGAGGTTACAGAAATAGGGAGGGGTGTAGGGACTGGAGGCGGTTACAGAGATAGGGAGGGGTGTAGGGGGACTGGAGGAGGTTACAGAGATAGGGAGGGGTGTAGGGGGGCTGGAGGAGGTTACAGAGATAGGGAGGGGTGTAGGGGGGCTGGAGGAGGTTACAGAGATAGGGAGGGTGTAGGGGGACTGGAGGAGGTTACAGAGATAGGGTGTGGTGTAGGGGGGCTGGAGGAGGTTACAGGGATAGGGAGGGGTGTAGGGGGCTGGAGGAGGTTACAGAGATAGGGAGGGGTGTAGGGGGCTGGAGGAGGTTACAGAGATAGGGAGGGGTGTAGGGGGACTGGAGGAGGTTACAGAGATAGGGAGGGGTGTAGGGGCTGGAGGAGGTTACAGAGATAGGGAGGGGTGTAGGGGGGCTGGAGGAGGTTACAGAGATAGGGAGGGGTGTAGGGGGGCTGGAGGAGGTTACAGAGATAGGGAGGGGTGTAGGGGGCTGGAGGAGGTTACAGAGATAGGGAGGGGTGTAGGGGGCTGGAGGAGGATACAGAGATAGGGAGGGGTGTAGGGGGGCTGGAGGAGGTTACAGAGATAGGGAGGGGTGTAGGGGGCTGGAGGAGGTTACAGAGATAGGGAGGGTTGTAGGAGCTGGAGGAGGTTACAGAGATAGGGAGGGGTGTAGGGGGCTGGAGTAGGTTACAGAGATAGGGAGGGTGTAGGGGGCTGGAGGAGGTTACAGAGATAGGGAGGGGTGTAGGGGGACTGGAGGAGGTTACAGAGATAGGGAGGGTGTAGGGGGCTGGAGGAGGTTACAGAGATAGGGAGGGGGTGTAGGGGCTGGAGGATGTTGCAGAGATAGGGAGGGGTGTCGGGGGATGGAGGAGGTTACAGAGATAGGGAGGGGTGTAGGGGGCTGGAGGAGGTTACAGAGATAGGGAGGGGTGTAGGGGGCTGGAGGAGGTTACAGAGATAGGGAGGAGTGTAGGGGGCTGGAGGAGGTTACAGAGATAGGGAGGGGTGTAGGGGGCTGGAGGAGGTTACAGAGATATGGAGGGGTGTAGGGGGCTGGAGGAGGTTACAGAGATAGGGAGGGGTGTAGGGGCTGGAGGAGGTTACAGAGATAGGGAGGGGTGTAGGGGGCTGGAGGAGGTTACAGAGATAGGGAGGGGTGTAGGGGCTGGAGGAGGTTACAGAGATAGGAAGGGGTGTAGGGGGCTGGAGGAGGTTACAGAGATAGGGAGGGGTGTAGGGGACTGGAGGAGGTTACAGAAATAGGGAGGGGTGTAGGGACTGGAGGCGGTTACAGAGATAGGGTGGGGTGTAGGGGGGCTGGAGGAGGTTACAGAGATAGGGAGGGTTGTAGGGGACTGGAGGAGGTTACAGCGATAGGGAGGGTGTAGGGGGACTGGAGGAGGTTACAGAGATAGGGTGGGGTGTAGGGGGGCTGGAGGAGGTTACAGAGATAGGGAGGGGTGTAGGGGGCTGGAGGAGGTTACAGAAATAGGGAGGGGTGTAGGGACTGGAGGCGGTTACAGAGATAGGGAGGGGTGTAGGGGGACTGGAGGAGGTTACAGAGATAGGGAGGGGTGTAGGGGGCTGGAGGAAGTTACAGAGATAGGGAGGGGTGTAGGGGGCTGGAGGAGGTTACAGAGATAGGGAGGGGTGTAGGGGGCTGGAGGAGGTTACAGAGATAGGGAGGGGTGTAGGGGCTGGAGGAGGTTACAGAAATAGGGAGGGGTGTAGGGACTGGAGGCGGTTACAGAGATAGGGAGGGGTTTAGGGGCTGGAGGAGGTTACAGAGATAGGGAGGGGTGTAGGGACTGGAGGAGGTTACAGAGATAGGGAGGGGTGTAGGGGGCTGGAGGAGGTTACAGAGATAGGGAGGGGTGTAGGGGCTGGAGGAGGTTACAGAGATAGGGAGGGGTGTAGGGGGACTGGAGGAGGTTACAGAGATAGGGAGGGGTGTAGGGGGGCTGGAGGAGGTTACAGAGATAGGGAGGGGTGTAGGGGGGCTGGAGGAGGTTACAGAGATAGGGAGGGTGTAGGGGGACTGGAGGAGGTTACAGAGATAGGGTGTGGTGTAGGGGGGCTGGAGGAGGTTACAGAGATAGGGAGGGGTGTAGGGGGCTGGAGGAGGTTACAGAGATAGGGAGGGGTGTAGGGGGCTGGAGGAGGTTACAGAGATAGGGAGGGGTGTAGGGGGACTGGAGGAGGTTACAGAGATAGGGAGGGGTGTAGGGGCTGGAGGAGGTTACAGAGATAGGGAGGGGTGTAGGGGGGCTGGAGGAGGTTACAGAGATAGGGAGGGGTGTAGGGGGGCTGGAGGAGGTTACAGAGATAGGGAGGGGTGTAGGGGGCTGGAGGAGGTTACAGAGATAGGGAGGGGTGTAGGGGGCTGGAGGAGGATACAGAGATAGGGAGGGGTGTAGGGGGGCTGGAGGAGGTTACAGAGATAGGGAGGGGTGTAGGGGGCTGGAGGAGGTTACAGAGATAGGGAGGGTTGTAGGAGCTGGAGGAGGTTACAGAGATAGGGAGGGGTGTAGGGGGCTGGAGGAGGTTACAGAGATAGGGAGGGTGTAGGGGGCTGGAGGAGGTTACAGAGATAGGGAGGGGTGTAGGGGGGCTGGAGGAGGTTACAGAGATAGGGAGGGGTGTAGGGGGCTGGAGGAGGTTACAGAGATAGGGAGGGGTGTAGGGGCTGGAGGAGGTTACAGAGATAGGGAGGGGTGTAGGGGCTGGAGGAGGTTACAGAGATAGGGAGGGGTGTAGGGGACTGGAGGAGGTTACAGAGATAGGGAGGGGTGTAGGGGGATGGAGGAGGTTACAGAGACAGGGAGGGGTGTAGGGGACTGGAGGAGGTTACAGAGATAGGGAGGGGTGTAGGGGGCTGGAGGAGGTTACAGAGATAGGGAGGGGAGTAGGGGGATGGCGGAGGTTACAGAGACAGGGAGGGGTGTAGGGGACTGGAGGAGGTTACAGAGATAGGGAGGGGTGTAGGGGGCTGGAGGAGGTTACAGAGATAGGGAGGGGAGTAGGGGGCTGGAGGAGGTTACAGAGATAGGGAGGGGTGTAGGGGGCTCGAGGAGGTTACAGAGATAGGGAGGGGTGTAGGGGGCTGGAGGAGGTTACAGAGATAGGGAGGGGTGTAGGGGACTGGAGGAGGTTACAGAGATAGGGAGGGGTGTAGGGGACTGGAGGAGGTTACAGAGACAGGGAGGGGTGTAGGGGGATGGAGGAGGTTACAGAGATAGGGAGGGGAGTAGGGGGCTGGAGGAGGTTACAGAGATAGGGAGGGGTGTAGGGGGCTCGAGGAGGTTACAGAGATAGGGAGGGGTGTAGGGGGCTGGAGGAGGTTACAGAGATAGGGAGGGGTGTAGGGGACTGGAGGAGGTTACAGAGATAGGGAGGGGTGTAGGGGGACTGGAGGAGGTTACAGAGATAGGGAGGGTGTAGGGGGCTGGAGGAGGTTACAGAGATAGGGAGGGGGTGTAGGGGCTGGAGGATGTTGCAGAGATAGGGAGGGGTGTAGGGGGATGGAGGAGGTTACAGAGATAGGGAGGGGTGTAGGGGGCTGGAGGAGGTTACAGAGATAGGGAGGGGTGTAGGGGGCTGGAGGAGGTTACAGAGATAGGGAGGAGTGTAGGGGGCTGGAGGAGGTTACAGAGATAGGGAGGGGTGTAGGGGGCTGGAGGAGGTTACAGAGATATGGAGGGGTGTAGGGGGCTGGAGGAGGTTACAGAGATAGGGAGGGGTGTAGGGACTGGAGGCGGTTACAGAGATAGGGTGGGGTGTAGGGGGGCTGGAGGAGGTTACAGAGATAGGGAGGGTTGTAGGGGACTGGAGGAGGTTACAGCGATAGGGAGGGTGTAGGGGGACTGGAGGAGGTTACAGAGATAGGGTGGGGTGTAGGGGGGCTGGAGGAGGTTACAGAGATAGGGAGGGGTGTAGGGGGCTGGAGGAGGTTACAGAAATAGGGAGGGGTGTAGGGACTGGAGGCGGTTACAGAGATAGGGAGGGGTGTAGGGGGACTGGAGGAGGTTACAGAGATAGGGAGGGGTGTAGGGGGCTGGAGGAAGTTACAGAGATAGGGAGGGGTGTAGGGGGCTGGAGGAGGTTACAGAGATAGGGAGGGGTGTAGGGGGCTGGAGGAGGTTACAGAGATAGGGAGGGGTGTAGGGGCTGGAGGAGGTTACAGAAATAGGGAGGGGTGTAGGGACTGGAGGCGGTTACAGAGATAGGGAGGGGTTTAGGGGCTGGAGGAGGTTACAGAGATAGGGAGGGGTGTAGGGACTGGAGGAGGTTACAGAGATAGGGAGGGGTGTAGGGGGCTGGAGGAGGTTACAGAGATAGGGAGGGGTGTAGGGGCTGGAGGAGGTTACAGAGATAGGGAGGGGTGTAGGGGGACTGGAGGAGGTTACAGAGATAGGGAGGGGTGTAGGGGGGCTGGAGGAGGTTACAGAGATAGGGAGGGGTGTAGGGGGGCTGGAGGAGGTTACAGAGATAGGGAGGGGTGTAGGGGGGCTGGAGGAGGTTACAGAGATAGGGAGGGGTGTAGGGGGCTGGAGGAGGTTACAGAGATAGGGAGGGGTGTAGGGGGCTGGAGGAGGATACAGAGATAGGGAGGGGTGTAGGGGGGCTGGAGGAGGTTACAGAGATAGGGAGGGGTGTAGGGGACTGGAGGAGGTTACAGAGATAGGGAGGGGTGTAGGGGGACTGGAGGAGGTTACAGAGATAGGGAGGGGGTGTAGGGGCTGGAGGATGTTGCAGAGATAGGGAGGGGTGTAGGGGGATGGAGGAGGTTACAGAGATAGGGAGGGGTGTAGGGGGCTGGAGGAGGTTACAGAGATAGGGAGGAGTGTAGGGGGCTGGAGGAGGTTACAGAGATAGGGAGGGGTGTAGGGGGCTGGAGGAGGTTACAGAGATATGGAGGGGTGTAGGGGGCTGGAGGAGGTTACAGAGATAGGGAGGGGTGTAGGGGCTGGAGGAGGTTACAGAGATAGGGAGGGGTGTAGGGGGCTGGAGGAGGTTACAGAGATAGGGAGGGGTGTAGGGGCTGGAGGAGGTTACAGAGATAGGAAGGGGTGTAGGGGGCTGGAGGAGGTTACAGAGATAGGGAGGGGTGTAGGGGACTGGAGGAGGTTACAGAAATAGGGAGGGGTGTAGGGACTGGAGGCGGTTACAGAGATAGGGTGGGGTGTAGGGGGGCTGGAGGAGGTTACAGAGATAGGGAGGGTTGTAGGGGACTGGAGGAGGTTACAGCGATAGGGAGGGTGTAGGGGGACTGGAGGAGGTTACAGAGATAGGGTGGGGTGTAGGGGGGCTGGAGGAGGTTACAGAGATAGGGAGGGGTGTAGGGGGCTGGAGGAGGTTACAGAAATAGGGAGGGGTGTAGGGACTGGAGGCGGTTACAGAGATAGGGAGGGGTGTAGGGGGACTGGAGGAGGTTACAGAGATAGGGAGGGGTGTAGGGGGCTGGAGGAAGTTACAGAGATAGGGAGGGGTGTAGGGGGCTGGAGGAGGTTACAGAGATAGGGAGGGGTGTAGGGGGCTGGAGGAGGTTACAGAGATAGGGAGGGGTGTAGGGGCTGGAGGAGGTTACAGAAATAGGGAGGGGTGTAGGGACTGGAGGCGGTTACAGAGATAGGGAGGGGTTTAGGGGCTGGAGGAGGTTACAGAGATAGGGAGGGGTGTAGGGACTGGAGGAGGTTACAGAGATAGGGAGGGGTGTAGGGGGCTGGAGGAGGTTACAGAGATAGGGAGGGGTGTAGGGGCTGGAGGAGGTTACAGAGATAGGGAGGGGTGTAGGGGGACTGGAGGAGGTTACAGAGATAGGGAGGGGTGTAGGGGGGCTGGAGGAGGTTACAGAGATAGGGAGGGGTGTAGGGGGGCTGGAGGAGGTTACAGAGATAGGGAGGGTGTAGGGGGACTGGAGGAGGTTACAGAGATAGGGTGTGGTGTAGGGGGGCTGGAGGAGGTTACAGAGATAGGGAGGGGTGTAGGGGGCTGGAGGAGGTTACAGAGATAGGGAGGGGTGTAGGGGGCTGGAGGAGGTTACAGAGATAGGGAGGGGTGTAGGGGGACTGGAGGAGGTTACAGAGATAGGGAGGGGTGTAGGGGCTGGAGGAGGTTACAGAGATAGGGAGGGGTGTAGGGGGGCTGGAGGAGGTTACAGAGATAGGGAGGGGTGTAGGGGGGCTGGAGGAGGTTACAGAGATAGGGAGGGGTGTAGGGGGCTGGAGGAGGTTACAGAGATAGGGAGGGGTGTAGGGGGCTGGAGGAGGATACAGAGATAGGGAGGGGTGTAGGGGGGCTGGAGGAGGTTACAGAGATAGGGAGGGGTGTAGGGGGCTGGAGGAGGTTACAGAGATAGGGAGGGTTGTAGGAGCTGGAGGAGGTTACAGAGATAGGGAGGGGTGTAGGGGGCTGGAGGAGGTTACAGAGATAGGGAGGGTGTAGGGGGCTGGAGGAGGTTACAGAGATAGGGAGGGGTGTAGGGGGGCTGGAGGAGGTTACAGAGATAGGGAGGGGTGTAGGGGGCTGGAGGAGGTTACAGAGATAGGGAGGGGTGTAGGGGCTGGAGGAGGTTACAGAGATAGGGAGGGGTGTAGGGGCTGGAGGAGGTTACAGAGATAGGGAGGGGTGTAGGGGACTGGAGGAGGTTACAGAGATAGGAAGGGGTTTAGGGGGATGGAGGAGGTTACAGAGACAGGGAGGGGTGTAGGGGACTGGAGGAGGTTACAGAGATAGGGAGGGGTGTAGGGGGCTGGAGGAGGTTACAGAGATAGGGAGGGGAGTAGGGGGATGGCGGAGGTTACAGAGACAGGGAGGGGTGTAGGGGACTGGAGGAGGTTACAGAGATAGGGAGGGGTGTAGGGGGCTGGAGGAGGTTACAGAGATAGGGAGGGGAGTAGGGGGCTGGAGGAGGTAACAGAGATGGGGAGGGGTGTAGGGGGCTCGAGGAGGTTACAGAGATAGGGAGGGGTGTAGGGGGCTGGAGGAGGTTACAGAGATAGGGAGGGGTGTAGGGGGCTCGAGGAGGTTACAGAGATAGGGAGGGGTGTAGGGGGCTGGAGGAGGTTACAGAGATAGGGAGGGGTGTAGGGGACTGGAGGAGGTTACAGAGATAGGGAGGGGTGTAGGGGACTGGAGGAGGTTACAGAGACAGGGAGGGGTGTAGGGGGATGGAGGAGGTTACAGAGATAGGGAGGGGAGTAGGGGGCTGGAGGAGGTTACAGAGATAGGGAGGGGTGTAGGGGGCTCGAGGAGGTTACAGAGATAGGGAGGGGTGTAGGGGGCTGGAGGAGGTTACAGAGATAGGGAGGGGTGTAGGGGACTGGAGGAGGTTACAGAGATAGGGAGGGGTGTAGGGGGCTGGAGGAGGTTACAGAGATAGGGAGGGTTGTAGGGGACTGGAGGAGGTTACAGAGATAGGGAGGGATATAGGGGGCTGGAGGAGGTTACAGAGATAGGGAGGGGTGTACGGGGCTGGAGGAGGTTACAGAGCTAGGGAGGGGTGTAGGGGGCTGGAGGAGGTTACAGAGATAGGGAGGGGTGTAGTGGGACTCGAGGAGGTTACAGAGATAGGGAGGGGTGTAGGGGGCTGGAGGAGGTTACAGAGATAGGGAGGGATATAGGGGGCTGGAGGAGGTTACAGAGATAGGGAGGGGTGTACGGGGCTGGAGGAGGTTACAGAGATAGGGAGGGGTGTAGGGGGGCTGGAGGAGGTTACAGAGATAGGGAGGGATATAGGGGGCTGGAGGAGGTTACAGAGATAGGGAGGGTGTAGGGGCTGGAGGAGGTTACAGAGATAGGGAGGGGTGTAGGGGGCTGGAGGAGGTTACAGAGATAGGGAGGGGTGTAGGGGCTGGAGGAGGTTACAGAGATAGGGAGGGGTGTAGGGGGCTGGAGGAGGTTACAGAGATAGGGAGGTGTTTAGGGGACTGGAGGAGGTTACAGAGATAGGGAGGGGTGTAGGGGCTGGAGGAGGTTACAGAGATAGGGAGGGGTGTAGGGGGGCTGGAGGAGGTTACAGAGATAGGGAGGGGTGTACGGGGCTGGAGGAGGTTACAGAGATAGGGAGGGCTGTAGGGGGCTGGAGGAGGTTACAGAGATAGGGAGGGGTGTAGGGGGCTGGAGGAGGTTACAGAGATAGGGAGGGGTGTAGGGGCTGGAGGAGGTTACAGAGATAGGGAGGGGTGTAGGGGGCTGGAGGAGGTTACAGAGATAGGGAGGGGTTTAGGGGACTGGAGGAGGTTACAGAGATAGGGAGGGGTGTAGGGGCTGGAGGAGGTTACAGAGATAGGGAGGGTTGCAGGGGGCTGGAGGAGGTTACAGAGATAGGGAGGGGTGTAGGGGCTGGAGGAGGTTACAGAGATAGGGAGGGTGTAGGGGGGCTGGAGGAGGTTACAGAGATAGGGAGGGGTGTAGGGGGACTGGAGGAGGTTACAGAGATAGGGAGGGGTGTAGGGGCTGGAGGAGGTTACAGAGATAGGGAGGGTGTAGGGGGGCTGGAGGAGGTTACAGAGATAGGGAGGGGTGTAGGGGGACTGGAGGAGGTTACAGAGATAGGGAGGGGTGTAGGGGGACTGGAGGAGGTTACAGAGATAGGGAGGGGTGTAGGGGGCTGGAGGAGGTTACAGAGATAGGGAGGGGTGTAGGGACTGGAGGAGGTTACAGAGATAGGGAGGGGTGTATTGGGGCTGGAGGAGGTTACAGAGATAGGGAGGGTGTAGGGGGCTGGAGGAGGTTACAGAGATAGGGAGGGTGTAGGGGGCTGGAGGAGGTTACAGAGATAGGGAGGGGTGTAGGGGGGATGGAGGAGGTTACAGAGATAGGGAGGGTTGTAGGGGCTGGAGGAGGTTACAGAGATAGGGAGGGGTGTAGGGGGCTGGAGGAGGTTACAGAGATAGGGAGGGGTGTAGGGGGGATGGAGGAGGTTACAGAGATAGGGAGGGGTGTAGGGGGCAGGAGGAGGTTACAGAGATAGGGAGGGGTGTAGGCGGCTGGAGGAGGTTACAGAGATAGGGAGGGTGTATTGGGGCTGGAGGAGGTTACAGAGATAGGGAGGGTGTAGGGGGCTGGAGGAGGTTACAGAGATAGGGAGGGTGTAGGGGGCTGGAGGAGGTTACAGAGATAGGGAGGGGTGTAGGGCGGATGGAGGAGGTTACAGAGATAGGGAGGGGTGTAGGGGCTGGAGGAGGTTACAGAGATAGGGAGGGGTGTAGGGGGCTGGAGGAGGTTACAGAGATAGGGATGGTTGTAGGGGCTGGAGGAGGTTACAGAGATAGGGAGGGGTGTAGGGGGGATGGAGGAGGTTACAGAGATAGGGAGGGGTATAGGGGGCAGGAGGAGGTTACAGAGATAGGGAGGGGGTGTAGGGGGGCTGGAGGAGGTTACAGAGATAGGGAGGGGTGTTGGGGGCAGGAGGAGGTTACAGAGATAGGGAGGGGTGTCGGGGGGCTGAAGGAGGTTACAGAGATAGGGAGGGGTGTAGGGGCTGGAGGAGGTTACAGAGATAGGGAGGGGTGTAGGGAGCTGGAGGAGGTTACAGAGATAGGAAGGGGTGTAGGCGGGCTGGAGGAGGTTACAGAGATAGGGAGGGGTGTAGGGACTGGAGGAGGTTACAGAGATAGGGAGGGGTGTAGGGGACTGGAGGAGGTTACAGAGATAGGGAGGGGTGTAGGGACTGGAGGAGGTTACAGAGATAGGGAGGGGTGTAGGGGACTGGAGGAGGTTACAGAGATAAGGAGGGGTGTAGGGGAATGGAGGAGGTTACAGAGATAGGGAGGGGTGTAGGGGGCAGGAGGAGGTTACAGAGATAGGGAGGTGTGTAGGTGGCTGGAGGAGGTTACAGAGATAGGGAGGGGTGTAGGGGCTGGAGGAGTTTACAGAGATAGGGAGGGGTGTAGGGACTGGAGGAGGTTACAGAGATAGGGAGGGGTGTAGGGGGCTGGAGGAGGTTACAGAGATAGGGAGGGGTGCAGGGGGATGGAGGAGGTTACAGAGATAGGGAGGGGTGTAGGGGCTGGAGGAGGTTACAGAGATAGGGAGGGGTGTAGGGGGCTGGAGGAGGTTACAGAGATAGGGAGGGTTGTAGGGGGGCTGGAGGAGGTTACAGAGATAGGGAGGGGTGTAGGGGGCTGGAGGAGGTTACAGAGATAGTGAGGGGTGTAGGGGACTGGAGGAGGTTACAGAGATAGGGAGGGGTGTAGGGGGCTGGAGGAGGTTACAGAGATAGGGAGGGGTGTAGGGGACTGGAGGAGGTTACAGAGATAGGGAGGGGTGTAGGGGCTGGAGGAGGGTACAGAGATAGGGAGGGGTGTAGGGGACTGGAGGAGGTTACAGAGATAGGGAGGGTGTAGGGGGGCTGGAGGAGGTTACAGAGATAGGGAGGGGTGTAGGGGGGCTGGAGGAGGTTACAGAGATAGGGAGGGTGTAGGGGGGCTGGAGGAGGTTACAGAGATAGGGAGGGGTGTAGGGTGCTGGAGGAGGTTACAGAGATAGGGAGGGGTGTAGGGGCTGGAGGAGGGTACAGAGATAGGGAGGGGTGTAGGGGACTGGAGGAGGTTACAGAGATAGGGAGGGTGTAGGGGGGCTGGAGGAGGTTACAGAGATAGGGAGGGTGTAGGGGGGCTGGAGGAGGTTACAGAGATAGGGAGGGGGTGCAGGGGGCTGGAAGAGGTTACAGAGATAGGGAGGGGTGTAGGGGGCTGGAGGAGGTTACAGAGATAGGGAGGGTTGTAGGGGGGCTGGAGGAGGTTACAGAGATAGGGAGGGGTGTAGGGGGCTGGAGGAGGTTACAGAGATAGTGAGGGGTGTAGGGGACTGGAGGAGGTTACAGAGATAGGGAGGGGTGTAGGGGGCTGGAGGAGGTTACAGAGATAGGGAGGGGTGTAGGGGACTGGAGGAGGTTACAGAGATAGGGAGGGGTGTAGGGGGACTGGAGGAGGTTACAGAGATAGGGAGGGGTGTAGGGGCTGGAGGAGGGTACAGAGATAGGGAGGGGTGTAGGGGACTGGAGGAGGTTACAGAGATAGGGAGGGTGTAGGGGGGCTGGAGGAGGTTACAGAGATAGGGAGGGGTGTAGGGGGGCTGGAGGAGGTTACAGAGATAGGGAGGGTGCAGGGGGGCTGGAGGAGGTTACAGAGATAGGGAGGGGTGTAGGGGGGCTGGAGGAGGTTACAGAGATAGGGAGGGTGTAGGGGGGCTGGAGGAGGTTACAGAGATAGGGAGGGGTGTAGGGGACTGGAGGAGGTTACAGAGATAGGGAGGGTGTAGGGGGGCTGGAGGAGGTTACAGAGATAGGGAGGGGTGTAGGGGGGCTGGAGGAGGTTACAGAGATAGGGAGGGGTGTAGGGGGGCTGGAGGAGGTTACAGAGATAGGGAGGGGTGTAGGGGACTGGAGGAGGTTACAGAGATAGGGAGGGTGTAGGGGGGCTGGAGGAGGTTACAGAGATAGGGAGGGTGTAGGGGGGCTGGAGGAGGTTACAGAGATAGGGAGGGGTGTAGGGGCTGGAGGAGGGTACAGAGATAGGGAGGGGTGTAGGGGACTGGAGGAGGTTACAGAGATAGGGAGGGTGTAGGGGGGCTGGAGGAGGTTACAGAGATAGGGAGGGTGTAGGGGGGCTGGAGGAGGTTACAGAGATAGGGAGGGTGTAGGGGGGCTGGAGGAGGTTACAGAGATAGGGAGGGTGTAGGGGGGCTGGAGGAGGTTACAGAGATAGGGAGGGGTGTAGGGGGCTGGAGGAGGTTACAGAGATAGGGAGGGTGTAGGGGGCTGGAGGAGGTTACAGAGATAGGGAGGGGTGTAGGGGCTGGAGGAGGTTACAGAGATAGGGAGGGGTGTAGGGGGCTGGAGGAGGTTACAGAGATAGGGAGGGTGTAGGGGGCTGGAGGAGGTTACAGAGATAGGGAGGGGTGTAGGGGGCTGGAGGAGGTTACAGAGATAGGGAGGGGTGTAGGGGACTGGAGGAGGTTACAGAGATAGGGAGGGGAGTAGGCGGCTAAATGACAACCCTGATCTCCAGCGGTTCCTGTCCTCTCTCATCAGAGTGTGGACGGCGACCTCACATGGGGCCCCCGGTCCCGTCGAGGGTCCTGGGAGGTCAGGACGCACTGCCAGGTGCTTGGCCCTGGCAGGTCAGCGTCCAATTCCGGCTACGGGAATTTCGCTGGCACGTCTGCGGAGGAATGATCATCGACCGGCGCTGGGTGCTGACGGCCGCTCACTGCTTCGGTGAGAACAGCAGGTGCGTACCGAGGGTGGCTCGAGGGGCGTCGTGTTGTTGGAGGGTCAGTGCTGAGGGAGCGCCGCACTGTGGGAGGGTCAGTGCTGAGGGAGCTCCGCACTGTGGGAGGGTCAGTGCCGAGGGAGCTCCGCACTGTGGGAGGGTCAGTGCTGAGGGAGCTCCGCACCGTGGGAGGGTCAGTGCTGAGGGAGCACCGCACCGTGGGAGGGTCAGTACTGAGGGAGCTCCGCACTGTGGGAGGGTCAGTACTGAGGGAGCTCCGCACTGTGGGAGGGTCAGTGCTGAGGGAGCTCCGCACTGTGGGAGGGTCGGTGCTGAGGGAGCTCCGCACTGTGGGAGGGTCAGTGCTGAGGGAGCGCCGCACTGTGGGGGGGTCAGTGCTGAGGGAGCTCCGCACTGTGGGAGGGTCAGTGCTGAGGGAGCTCCGCACTGTGGGAGGGTCAGTGCTGAGGGAGCTCCGCACTGTGGGAGGGTCAGTGCTGAGAGAGCTCCGCACTGTCGGAGGGTCCACATTCTGTTCTTTGTCCGCAGCTGGCTGCCTGGTTTGGGGGGTTATGAGAGGAACAGTCGGGTCTCGATCGTGGAATCCCGTACCCGAATGACACCTTCGCCTGGTTTTGGTGGAGCTCTCAGTTCGGTTGAGGTCCGTGTGCGCGCGGCTCGGGGTGGGGGGAATGTTGGGGGAATTCGATGGCCCGAGGTGACGCGACCGGACATTCCCGCTTATACTACCTCTCCCCCCTTTTCTCAGGCTGGCCAATTCCTGGCTGGTGGTGACGGGAATGCACCGCAGGTCGTACTACACCATCCACACACGCGTCATGGAGGTGAAGAAAATCATTAAGCACCATGCATTCAATGACGAGACGCTCGGCAACGATATCGCACTGGTACAGCTGCGGGGAGCCATTGTCTACAGCGGATATGCCCAGCCAATCTGCCTGCCAACGGCAAGCTCCCTCCTCTCGGACGTGAACCTGTGCTACATCAGTGGATGGGGAGCCATCAGCAGTGAAGGTAGGTCTGCGTGCTTGCTGAATCCCGACTCTCGGTCAGTGCCGAGGGAGCTCCGCACTGTGGGAGGGTCAGTGCTGAGGGAGCGCCGCACTGTGGGAGGGTCGGTGCTGAGGGAGCGCCGCACTGTGGGAGGGTCAGTGCTGAGGGAGCTCCGCACTGTGGGAGGGTCGGTGCTGAGGGAGCGCCGCACTGTGGGAGGGTCAGTGCTGAGGGAGCGCCGCACTGTGGGAGGGTCAGTGCTGAGGGAGCTCCGCACTGTGGGAGGGTCGGTGCTGAGGGAGCGCCGCACTGTGGGAGGGTCAGTGCTGAGGGAGCTCCGCACTGTGGGAGGGTCAGTGCTGAGGGAGCTCCGCACTGTGGGAGGGTCAGTGCTGGGGGAGCGCCGCACTGTGGGAGGGTCAGTGCTGAGGGAGCGCCGCACTGTGGGAGGGTCAGTGCTGAGGGAGCGCCGCACTGTGGGAGGGTCAGTGCTGAGGGAGCGCTGCACTGTGGGAGGGTCGGTGCTGAGGGAGCGCTGCCCTGTGGGAGGGTCAGTGCTGAGGGAGCGCTGCACTGTGGGAGGGTCAGTGCTGAGGGAGTGCTGCCCTGTGGGAGGGTCAGTGCTGAGGGAGCTCCGCACTGTATGAGGGTCAGTGCTGAGGGAGCTCCGCACTGTATGAGGGGCAGTGCTGAGGGAGCTCCGCACTGTGGGAGGGTCGGTGCTGAGGGAGCTCCGCACTGTGGGAGGGTCAGTGCTGAGGGAGCGCTGCCCTGTGGGAGGGTCAGTGCTGAGGGAGTGCCGCACTGTGGGAGGGTCGGTGCTGAGGGAGCGCCGCACTGTGGGAGGGTCAGTGCTGAGGGAGCGCCGCACTGTGGGAGGGTCAGTGCTGAGGGAGCGCCGCACTGTCGAGCTGATATCTTGGCGAGAGGTTGGGGAAGGGGAGGGAGTGGAGGAACGAGGGGGGTAATGTCTGTTCTCCACTCCCAGGCCCATCGCTGGATGTCCTTCAGGAGGCCGAGGTGAATCTTTTCTCGAACAAGGTCTGCAATCAGCACAACTGGTACGATGGATTGATCAGCAAGACCATGCTCTGCGCTGGCAACGAGGATGGAGGCGTCGATGGCTGCCAGGTAACTCCTCCATCCCCCTACACCCCTCCCTATCTCTGTAACCTCCTCCAGCCCCTACACCCCTCCCTATCTCTGTCACCTCCTCCATCCCCCTACACCCCTCCCTATCTCTGTAACCTCCTCCATCCCCCTACACCCCTCCCTATCTCTGTAACCTCCTCCATCCCCCTACAACCCTCCCTATCTCTGTAACCTCCTCCAGTCCCTACACCCCTCCCTATCTCTGTAACCTCCTCCAGCCCCCCTACACCCCTCCCTATCTCTGTAACCTCCTCCAGCCCCCTACACCCCTCCCTATCTCTGTAACCTCCTCCAGCCCCCTACACCCCTCCCTATCTCTGTAACCTCCTCCAGCCCCCTACAACCCTCCCTATCTCTGTAACCTCCTCCATCCCCCTACAACCCTCCCTATCTCTGTAACCTCCTCCAGTCCCTACACCCCTCCCTATCTCTGTAACCTCCTCCAGCCCCCCTACACCCCTCCCTATCTCTGTAACCTCCTCCAGCCCCCTACACCCCTCCCTATCTCTGTAACCTCCTCCAGCCCCCTACACCCCTCCCTATCTCTGTAACCTCCTCCAGCCCCCTACAACCCTCCCTATCTCTGTAACCTCCTCCAGCCCCCTACACCCTCCCTATCTCTGTAACCTCCTCCAGCCCCTACACCCCTCCCTATCTCTGTAACCTCCTCCAGCCCCTACACCCCTCCCTATCTCTGTAACCTCCTCCAGCCCCCTACACCCCTCACTATCTCTGTAACCTCCTCCAGCCCCTACACCCCTCCCTATCTCTGTAACCTCCTCCAGCCCCACTACACCCCTCCCTATCTCTGTAACCTCCTCCAGCCCCCTACACCCCTCCCTATCTCTGTAACCTCCTCCAGCCCCCTACACCCCTCCCTATCTCTGTAACCTCCTCCAGCCCCCTACACCCCTCACTATCTCTGTAACCTCCTCCAGCCCCTACACCCCTCCCTATCTCTGTAACCTCCTCCAGCCCCACTACACCCCTCCCTATCTCTGTAACCTCCTCCAGCCCCCTACACCCCTCCCTATCTCTGTAACCTCCTCCAGCCCCTACACCCCTCCCTATCTCTGTAACTTCCTCCAGCCCCCTACAACCCTCCCTATCTCTGTAACCTCCTCCAGCCCCCTACACCCCTCTCTATCTCTTTAACCTCCTCCAGCCCCCCTACAACCCTCCCTATCGCTGTAACCTCCACCAGCCCCTACACCCCTCCCTATCTCTGTCACCTCCTCCAGCCCCCTACACCTCTCCATATCTGTGTAACCTCCTCCAGTCCCCTACACTCCTCCCTATCTCTGTAACCTCCTCCAGTCCCCCTACACCCCTCCCTATCTCTGTAACCTCCTCCAGCCCCCTACACCTCTCCCTATCTGTGTAACCTCCTCCAGTCCCCCTACACCCCTCCCTATCTCTGTCACCTCCTCCAGCCCCCTACACCTCTCCCTATCTGTGTAACCTCCTCCAGTCCCCTACACCCCTCCCTATCTCTGTAACCTCCTCCAGCCTCCTACACCCCTCCCTATCTCTGTAACCTCCTCCAGCCCCCTACACCGCTCCCTATCTCTGTAACCTCCTCCAGCCCCTACACCCCTCCCTATCTCTGTAACCTCCTCCAGCCTCCTACACCCCTCCCTATCTCTGTAACCTCCTCCAGTCCCCCTACACCCCTCCCTATCTCTGTAACCTCCTACAGCCCCTACAACTCTCCCTATCTCTGTAACCTCCTCCAGTCCCCCTACACCCCTCCCTATCTCTGTAACCTCCTCCAGCCCTCTACACCCCTCCCTATCTCTGTAACCTCCTCCAGCTCCTACACCCCTCCCTGTCTCTGTAACCTCCTCCAGCCCCCTACAACCCCTCCCTGTCTCTGTAACCTCCTCCAGCCCCCTACACCCCTCCCTATCTCTGTAACCTCCTACAGCCCCTACAACTCTCCCTATCTCTGTAACCTCCTCCAGTCCCCCTACACCCCTCCCTATCTCTGTAACCTCCTCCAGCCCTCTACACCCCTCCCTATCTCTGTAACCTCCTCCAGCTCCTACACCCCTCCCTGTCTCTGTAACCTCCTCCAGCCCCCTACAACCCCTCCCTGTCTCTGTAACCTCCTCCAGTCCCCTATACCCCTCCCTATCTCTGTAACCTCTTCCAGCCCACTACACCCCTCCCTATCTCTGTAATCTCCAGCCCCCTACACCCCTCCCTATCTCTGTAACCTCCAGCCCCCTACACCCCTCCCTATCTCTGTACCCTCCTCCAGCCCCCCTACACCCCTCCCTATCTCTGTAACCTCCTCCAGCCCCCTACACCCCTCCCTATCTCTGTAACCTCCTCCAGCCCCCTACACCCCTCCCTATCTCTGTAACCTCCTCCAGCCCCCTACATCCCTCCCTATCTCTGTAACCTCCTCCAGCCCCCTACACCCCTCCCTATCTCTGTAACCTCCTCCAGCCCCCTACACCCATCCCTATCTCTGTAACCTCCTCCAGCCCCCTACACCCCTCCCTATCTCTGTAACCTCCTCCAGCCCCCTACACCCCTCCCTATCTCTGTATTCTCCTCCAGCCCCCT
This sequence comes from Scyliorhinus torazame, assembly GCF_047496885.1. Taxonomy (NCBI): domain Eukaryota; kingdom Metazoa; phylum Chordata; class Chondrichthyes; order Carcharhiniformes; family Scyliorhinidae; genus Scyliorhinus; species Scyliorhinus torazame. Next base: position 59,558 of record NW_027308676.1, on the reverse strand, counting down.
ACACCCCTCCCTATCTCTGTAACCTCCTCCAGCCCCCTACAACGCTCCCAATCTCTGTAACCTCCTCCATCCCCTACACCCCTCCCTATCTCTGTAACCTCCTCCAGCCCCCTACATCCCTCCCTATCTCTGTAACCTCCTCCAGCCCCCTACACCCCTCCCTATCTCTGTAACCTCATCCAGCCACCTCCACCCCTCCCTATCTCTGTAACCTCCTCCAGTCCCCTACACCCCTCCCTATCTCTGTAACCTCCTCCAGTCCCTACACCCCTCCCTATCTCTGTAACCTCCTCCAGTCCCTACACCCCTCCCTATCTCTGTAACCTCCTCCAGCCCCCTACACACCTCCCTATCTCTGTCACCTCCTCCAGCCCCCTACACCCCTCCCTATCTCTGTAACCTCCTCCAGCCCCCTACACCCCTCCCTATCTCTGTATTCTCCTCCAGCCCCCTACACCCCTCCCTATCTCTGTAACCTCCTCCAGCCCCCTACAACGCTCCCTACCTCTGTAACCTCCTCCATCCCCCTACACCCCTCCCTATCTCTGTAACCTCCTCCAGCCCCCTACATCCCTCCCTATCTCTGTAACCTCCTCCAGCTCCCTACACCCCTCCCTATCTCTGTAACCTCCTCCAGTCCCCTACACCCCTCCCGATCTCTGTAACCTCCTCCAGTCCCCTACACCCCTCCCTATCTCTGTAACCTCCTGCAGCCCCTACAACCCTCCCTATCTCTGTAACCTCCTCCAGCCCCTACACCCCTCCCTATCTCTGTAACCTCCTCCAGCCCCCCTACACCCCTCCCCATCTCTGTAACCTCCTCCAGCCCCCCGACAACCCTCCCTATCTCTGTAACCTCCTCCAGCCCCCCGACACCCCTCCCTATCTCTGTAACCTCCTCCAGCCCCCTACACCCTCCCTATCTCAGTAACCTCCTCCAGCCCCTACACCCCTCCCTATCTCTGTAACCTCCTCCAGCCCCCTACACCCCTCCCTATCTCTGTAACCTCCTCCAGTCCCCTACACCCCTCCCTATCTCTGTAACCTCCTCCAGCCCCCTACACCCTCCCTATCTCTGTAACCTCCTCCAGTCCCTACACCCCTCCCTATCTCTGTAACCTCCTCCAGCCCCCTACACCCCTCCCTATCTCTGGAACCTCCTCGAGCCCCCTACACCCCTCCCTATCTCTGTAACCTCCTCCAGCCCCCTACACCCTCCCTATCTCTGTAACCTCCTCCAGTCCCCTACACCCCTCCCTATCTCTGTAACATCCTCCAGTCCCCTACACCCCTCCCTATCTCTGTAACCTCCTCCAGCCCCTACACCCCTCCCTATCTCTGTAACCTCCTCCAGCCCCCTACACCCCTCCCTATCTCTGTAACCTCCTCCAGCCCCCTACACCCCTCATTATCTCTGTAACCTCCTCCAGCCCCCTACACCCCTCCCTATCTCTGTAACCTCCTCCAGCCCCCTACACCCCTCCCTATCTCTGTAACCTCCTCCAGCCCCCTACACCCCTCCCTATCTCTGTAACCTCCTCCAGCCCCCTACACCCCTCCCTATCTCTGTAACCTCCTCCAGCCCCCTACACCCCTCCCTATCTCTGTAACCTCCTCCAGTTCCCTACATCCCTCCCTATCTCTGTAACCTCCTCCAGCTCCCTACACCCCTCCCTATCTCTGTAACCTCCTCCAGCCCCCTACACCCCTCCCTATCTCTGTAACCTCCTCCAGCCCCCTACACCCCTCCCTATCTCTGTAACCTCCTCCAGTTCCCTACATCCCTCCCTATCTCTGTAACCTCCTCCAGCTCCCTACACCCCTTCCTATCTCTGTAACCTCCTCCAGTCCCTACACCCCTCCCTATCTCTGTAACCTCCTCCAGTCCCTACACCCCTCCCTATCTCTGTAACCTCCTCCAGCCCCCTACACACCTCCCTATCTCTGTAACCTCCTCCAGCCCCCTACACCCCTCCCTATCTCTGTAACCTCCTCCAGCCCCCTACACCCCTCCCTATCTCTGTATTCTCCTCCAGCCCCCTACACCCCTCCCTATCTCTGTAACCTCCTCCAGCCCCCTACAACGCTCCCTATCTCTGTAACCTCCTCCATCCCCCTACACCCCTCCCTATCTCTGTAACCTCCTCCAGCCCCCTACATCCCTCCCTATCTCTGTAACCTCCTCCAGCTCCCTACACCCCTCCCTATCTCTGTAACCTCCTCCAGTCCCCTACACCCCTCCCGATCTCTGTAACCTCCTCCAGTCCCCTACACCCCTCCCTATCTCTGTAACCTCCTGCAGCCCCTACAACCCTCCCTATCTCTGTAACCTCCTCCAGCCCCTACACCCCTCCCTATCTCTGTAACCTCCTCCAGCCCCCCTACACCCCTCCCCATCTCTGTAACCTCCTCCAGCCCCCCGACAACCCTCCCTATCTCTGTAACCTCCTCCAGCCCCCCGACACCCCTCCCTATCTCTGTAACCTCCTCCAGCCCCCTACACCCTCCCTATCTCAGTAACCTCCTCCAGCCCCTACACCCCTCCCTATCTCTGTAACCTCCTCCAGCCCCCTACACCCCTCCCTATCTCTGTAACCTCCTCCAGTCCCCTACACCCCTCCCTATCTCTGTAACCTCCTCCAGCCCCCTACACCCTCCCTATCTCTGTAACCTCCTCCAGTCCCTACACCCCTCCCTATCTCTGTAACCTCCTCCAGCCCCCTACACCCCTCCCTATCTCTGGAACCTCCTCGAGCCCCCTACACCCCTCCCTATCTCTGTAACCTCCTCCAGCCCCCTACACCCTCCCTATCTCTGTAACCTCCTCCAGTCCCCTACACCCCTCCCTATCTCTGTAACATCCTCCAGTCCCCTACACCCCTCCCTATCTCTGTAACCTCCTCCAGCCCCTACACCCCTCCCTATCTCTGTAACCTCCTCCAGCCCCCTACACCCCTCATTATCTCTGTAACCTCCTCCAGCCCCCTACACCCCTATCTCTGTAACCTCCTCCAGCCCCCTACACCCCTCCCTATCTCTGTAACCTCCTCCAGCCCCCTACACCCCTCCCTATCTCTGTAACCTCCTCCAGCCCCCTACACCCCTCCCTATCTCTGTAACCTCCTCCAGCCCCCTACACCCCTCCCTATCTCTGTAACCTCCTCCAGTTCCCTACATCCCTCCCTATCTCTGTAACCTCCTCCAGCTCCCTACACCCCTCCCTATCTCTGTAACCTCCTCCAGTCCCCTACACCCCTCCCGATCTCTGTAACCTCCTCCAGTCCCCTACACCCCTCCCTATCTCTGTAACCTCCTGCAGCCCCTACACCCCTCCCTATCTCTGTAACCTCCTCCAGCCCCTACACCCCTCCCTATCTCTGTAACCTCCTCCAGCCCCCATACACCCCTCCCTATCTCTGTAACCTCCTCCAGCCCCCCGACAACCCTCCCTATCTCTGTAACCTCCTCCAGCCCCCTACACCCCTCACTATCTCTGTAACCTCCTCCAGCCCCTACACCCCTCCCTATCTCTGTAACCTCCTCCAGCCCCACTACACCCCTCCCTATCTCTGTAACCTCCTCCAGCCCCCTACACCCCTCCCTATCTCTGTAACCTCCTCCAGCCCCTACTCCCTCCCTATCTCTGTAACCTCCTCCAGCCCCCCTACACCCCTCCCTATCTCTGTAACTTCCTCCAGCCCCCTACAACCCTCCCTATCTCTGTAACCTCCTCCAGCCCCCTACACCCCTCCCTATCTCTGTAACCTCCTCCAGTCCCCTACACCCCTCCCTATCTCTGTAACCTCCTCCAGTCCCCTACACCCCTCCCTATCTCTGTAACCTCCTCCAGCCCCTACACCCCTCCCTATCTCTGTAACCTCCTCCAGCCCCCTACACCCCTCCCTATCTCTGTAACCTCCTCCAGCCCCCTACACCCCTCCCTATCTCTGTAACCTCCTCCAGCCCCCTACACCCCTCCCTATCTCTGTAACCTCCTCCAGCCCCCTACACCCCTCCCTATCTCTGTAACCTCCTCCAGCCCCCTACACCCCTCCCTATCTCTGTAACCTCCTCCAGCCCCCTACACCCCTCCCTATCTCTGTAACCTCCTCCAGCCCCCTACACCCCTCCCTATCTCTGTAACCTCCTCCAGCTCCCTACATCCCTCCCTATCTCTGTAACCTCCTCCAGCTCCCTACACCCCTCCCTATCTCTGTAACCTCCTCCAGCCCCCTACACCCCTCCCTATCTCTGTAACCTCCTCCAGCTCCCTACACCCCTCCCTATCTCTGTAACCTCCTCCAGTCCCCTACACCCCTCCCGATCTCTGTAACCTCCTCCAGTCCCCTACACCCCTCCCTATCTCTGTAACCTCCTGCAGCCCCTACACCCCTCCCTATCTCTGTAACCTCCTCCAGCCCCTACACCCCTCCCTATCTCTGTAACCTCCTCCAGCCCCCATACACCCCTCCCTATCTCTGTAACCTCCTCCAGCCCCCCGACAACCCTCCCTGTCTCTGTAACCTCCTCCAGCCCCCCGACACCCCTCCCTGTCTCTGTAACCTCCTCCAGCCCCCTGACACCCCTCCCTATCTCTGTAACATCCTCCAGCCCCCTACACCCTCCCTATCTCAGTAACCTCCTCCAGCCCCCTACACCCCTCCCTATCTCTGTAACCTCCTCCAGCCCCACTACACCCCTCCCTATCACTGTAACCTCCTCCAGTCCCCCTACACCCCTCCCTATCCCTGTCACCTCCTCCAGCCCCCTACACCCCTCCCTATCTCTGTAACCTCCTCCAGCCCCCTACACCCCTCTCTATCTCTGTAACCTCCTCCAGCCCCCTACACCCCTCACTATCTCTGTAACCTCCTGCAGCCCCTACACCCCTCCCTATCTCTGTAACCTCCTCCAGCCCCACTACACCCCTCCCTATCTCTGTAACCTCCTCCAGCCCCCTACACCCCTCCCTATCTCTGTAACCTCCTCCAGCCCCTACTCCCTCCCTATCTCTGTAACCTCCTCCAGCCCCCCTACACCCCTCCCTATCTCTGTAACTTCCTCCAGCCCCCTACAACCCTCCCTATCTCTGTAACCTCCTCCAGCCCCCTACACCCCTCCCTATCTCTTTAACCTCCTCCAGCCCCTACAACCCTCCCTATCTCTGTAACCTCCTCCAGCCCCTACACCCCTCCCTATGTCTGTCACCTCCTCCAGCCTCCTGCACCTCTCCCTATCTGTGTAACCTCCTCCAGTCCCCTACACCCCTCCCTATCTCTGTAACCTCCTCCAGTCCCCCTACACCCCTCCCTATCTCTGTAACCTCCTCCAGCCCCCTACACCTCTCCCTATCTGTGTAACCTCCTCCAGTCCCCCTACACCCCTCCCTATCTGTCACCTCCTCCAGCCCCCTACACCTCTCCCTATCTGTGTAACCTCCTCCAGTCCCCTACACCCCTCCCTATCTCTGTAACCTCCTCCAGCCTCCTACACCCCTCCCTATCTCTGTAACCTCTTCCAGCCCCCTACACCGCTCCCTATCTCTGTAACCTACTCCAGCCCCTACACCCCTCCCTATCTCTGTAACCTCCTCCAGCCTCCTACACCCCTCCCTATCTCTGTAACCTCCTCCAGTCCCCCTACACCCCTCCCTATCTCTGTAACCTCCTCCAGCTCCTACACCCCTCCCTGTCTATGTAACCTCCTCCAGCCCCCTACTACCCCTCCCTATCTCTGTAACCTGCTCCAGCCCCCTACACCCCTCCCTATCTCTGTAACCTCCTACAGCCCGTACAACTCTCCCTATCTCTGTAACCTCCTCCAGTCCCCCTACACCCCTCCCTATCTCTGTAACCTCCTCCAGCTCCTACACCCCTCCCTGTCTCTGTAACCTCCTCCAGCCCCCTACACCCCTCCCTATCTCTGCAACCTCCTCCAGCCTCCTACACCCTCCCTATCTCTGTAACCTCTTCCAGCCCCCTACACCCCTCCCTATCTCTGTAACCTCCTGCAGCCCCTACACCCCTCCCTATCTCTGTAACCTCCTCCAGCCCCTACACCCCTCCCTATCTCTGTAACCTCCTCCAGCCCCCTACACCCCTCCCTATCTCTGTAACCTCCTCCAGCTCCCTACATCCCTCCCTATCTCTGTAACCTCCTCCAGCTCCCTACACCCCTCCCTATCTCTGTAACCTCCTCCAGTCCCCTACACCCCTCCCGATCTCTGTAACCTCCTCCAGTCCCCTACACCCCTCCCTATCTCTGTAACCTCCTGCAGCCCCTACACCCCTCCCTATCTCTGTAACCTCCTCCAGCCCCTACACCCCTCCCTATCTCTGTAACCTCCTCCAGCCCCCCTACACCCCTCCCTATCTCTGTAACCTCCTCCAGCCCCCCGACAACCCTCCCTATCTCTGTAACCTCCTCCAGCCCCCCGACACCCCACCCTATCTCTGTAACCTCCTCCAGCCCCCTACACCCTCCCTATCTCAGCAACCTCCTCCAGCCCCCTACACCCCTCCCTATCTCTGTAACCTCCTCCAGCCCCACTACACCCCTCCCTATCACTGTAACCTCCTCCAGCCCCTACACCCCTCCCTATCTCTGCAACCTCCTCCAGCCCCCCTACACCCCTCCCTATCTCTGTAACCTCCTCCAGCCCCCTACACCCCTCCCTATCTCTGTAACCTCCTCCAGCCCCCCTACACCCCTCCCTATCTCTATAACCTCCTCCAGCCCCCTACACCCTCCCTATCTCCGTAACCTCCTCCAGCCCCCCTACAACCCTCCCTATCTCTATAACCACCTCCAGACCCCTACACCCTCCCTATCTCTGTAACCTCCTCCAGCCCCTACTCCCTCCCTATCTCTGTAACCTCCTCCAGCCCTCCTACACCCCTCCCTATCTCTGTAACTTCCTCCAGCCCCCTACAACCCTCCCTATCTCTGTAACCTCCTCCAGCCCCCTACACCCCTCCCTATCTCTGTAACCTCCTCCAGCCTCCTACACCCTCCCTATCTCTGTAACCTCTTCCAGCCCCCTACACCCCTCCCTATCTCTGTAACCTCCAGCCCCCTACACCCCTCCCTATCTCTGTAACCTCCTCCAGCCCCCTACACCCCTCCCTATCTCTGTAACCTCCTCCAGCCCCCTACACCCCTCCCTATCTCTGTAACCTCCTCCAGCCCCCCTACAACCCTCCCTATCTCTGTAACCTCCTCCAGCCCCTACACCCCTCCCTATCTCTGTCACCTCCTCCAGCCCCCTACACCTCTCCCTATCTGTGTAACCTCCTCCAGTCCCCTACACCCCTCCCTATCTCTGTAACCTCCTCCAGTCCCCCTACACCCCTCCCTATCTCTGTAACCTCCTCCAGCCCCCTACACCTCTCCCTATCTCTGTAACCTCCTCCAGCCCCCTACACCCCTCCCTATCTCTGCAACCTCCTCCAGCCTCCTACACCCTCCCTATCTCTGTAACCTCTTCCAGCCCCCTACACCCCTCCCTATCTCTGTAACCTCCAGCCCCCTACACCCCTCCCTATCTCTGTAACCTCCTCCAGCCCCCTACACCCCTCCCTATCTCTGTAACCTCCTCCAGCCCCCTACACCCCTCCCTATCTCTGTAACCTCCTCCAGCCCCCTACACCCATCCCTATCTCTGTAACCTCCTCCAGCCCCCTACACCCCTCCCTATCTCTGTAACCTCCTCCAGCCCCCTACACCCCTCCCTATCTCTGTATTCTCCTCCAGCCCCCTACACCCCTCCCTATCTCTGTAACCTCCTCCAGCCCCCTACAACGCTCCCTATCTCTGTAACCTCCTCCATCCCCCTACACCCCTCCCTATCTCTGTAACCTCCTCCAACCCCCTACACCCCTCCCTATCTCTGTAACCTCCTCCAGCCCCCTACACCCCTCCCTATCTCTGTATTCTCCTCCAGCCCCCTACACCCCTCCCTATCTCTGTAACCTCCTCCAGCCCCCTACAACGCTCCCTATCTCTGTAACCTCCTCCATCCCCCTACACCCCTCCCTATCTCTGTAACCTCCTCCAGCCCCCTACATCCCTCCCTATCTCTGTAACCTCCTCCAGCCCCCTACACCCCTCCCTATCTCTGTAACCTCCTCCAGCTCCCTACACCCCTCCCTATCTCTGTAACCTCCTCCAGTCCCCTACACCCCTCCCGATCTCTGTAACCTCCTCCAGTCCCCTACACCCCTCCCTATCTCTGTAACCTCCTGCAGCCCCTACAACCCTCCCTATCTCTGTAACCTCCTCCAGCCCCTACACCCCTCCCTATCTCTGTAACCTCCTCCAGCCCCCCTACACCCCTCCCTATCTCTGTAACCTCCTCCAGCCCCCCGACAACCCTCCCTATCTCTGTAACCTCCTCCAGCCCCCCGACACCCCTCCCTATCTCTGTAACCTCCTCCAACCCCCTACACCCTCCCTATCTCAGTAACCTCCTCCAGCCCCTACACCCCTCCCTATCTCTGTAACCTCCTCCAGCCCCCTACACCCCTCCCTATCTCTGTAACCTCCTCCAGTCCCCTACATCCCTCCCTATCTCTGTAACCTCCTCCTGCCCCCTACACCCTCCCTATCTCTGTAACCTCCTCCAGTCCCTACACCCCTCCCTATCTCTGTAACCTCCTCCAGCCCCCTACACCCCTCATTATCTCTGTAACCTCCTCCAGCCCCCTACACCCCTCCCTATCTCTGTAACCTCCTCCAGCCCCCTACACCCCTCCCTATCTCTGTAACCTCCTCCAGCCCCCTACACCCCTCCCTATCTCTGTAACCTCCTCCAGCTCCCTACATCCCTCCCTATCTCTGTAACCTCCTCCAGCTCCCTACACCCCTCCCTATCTCTGTAACCTCCTCCAGTCCCCTACACCCCTCCCGATCTCTGTAACCTCCTCCAGTCCCCTACACCCCTCCCTATCTCTGTAACCTCCTGCAGCCCCTACACCCCTCCCTATCTCTGTAACCTCCTCCAGCCCCCATACACCCCTCCCTATCTCTGTAACCTCCTCCAGCCCCCCGACACCCCTCCCTGTCTCTGTAACCTCCTCCAGCCCCCTGACACCCCTCCCTATCTCTGTAACATCCTCCAGCCCCCTACACCCTCCCTATCTCAGTAACCTCCTCCAGCCCCCTACACCCCTCCCTATCTCTGTAACCTCCTCCAGCCCCACTACACCCCTCCCTATCACTGTAACCTCCTCCAGTCCCCCTACACCCCTCCCTATCCCTGTCACCTCCTCCAGCCCCCTACACCCCTCCCTATCTCTGTAACCTCCTCCAGCCCCCTACACCCCTCTCTATCTCTGTAACCTCCTCCAGCCCCCTACACCCCTCACTATCTCTGTAACCTCCTCCAGCCCCTACACCCCTCCCTATCTCTGTAACCTCCTCCAGCCCCACTACACCCCTCCCTATCTCTGTAACCTCCTCCAGCCCCCTACACCCCTCCCTATCTCTGTAACCTCCTCCAGCCCCTACTCCCTCCCTATCTCTGTAACCTCCTCCAGCCCCCCTACACCCCTCCCTATCTCTGTAACTTCCTCCAGCCCCCTACAACCCTCCCTATCTCTGTAACCTCCTCCAGCCCCCTACACCCCTCCCTATCTCTTTAAACTCCTCCAGCCCCTACAACCCTCCCTATCTCTGTAACCTCCTCCAGCCCCTACACCCCTCCCTATGTCTGTCACCTCCTCCAGCCTCCTGCACCTCTCCCTATCTCTGTAACCTCCTCCAGCCCCTACACCCCTCCCTATCTCTGTAACCTCCTCCAGCCCTCTACAACCCTCCCTATCTCTGTAACCTCCTCCAGCCCCTACACCCCTCCCTATCTGTGTAACCTCCTCCAGTCCCCTACACCCCTCCCTATCTCTGTAACCTCCTCCAGTCCCCCTACACCCCTCCCTATCTCTGTAACCTCCTCCAGCCCCCTACACCTCTCCCTATCTGTGTAACCTCCTCCAGTCCCCCTACACCCCTCCCTATCTCTGTAACCTCCTCCAGCCTCCTACACCCCTCCCTATCTCTGTAACCTCTTCCAGCCCCCTACACCGCTCCCTATCTCTGTAACCTCCTCCAGCACCCCTACACCCCTCCCTATCTCTGTAACCTCCTCCAGCCCCCTACACCCCTCCCTATCTCTGTAACCTCCTCCAGACCCCCTACACCCCTCCCTATCTCTGTAACCTCCTCCAGCCCCCTACACCCTCCCTATCTCTGTAACCTCCTCCAGCCTCCTACACCCCTCCCTATCTCTGTAACCTCCTCCAGTCCCCCTACACCCCTCCCTATCTCTGTAACCTCCTCCAGCCTCCTACACCCCTCCCTATCTCTGTAACCTCCTCCAGTCCCCCTACACCCCTCCCTATCTCTGTAACCTCCTACAGCCCCCTACACCCCTCCCTATCTCTGTAACCTCCTCCAGTCCCCCTACACCCCTCCCTATCACTGTAACCTCCTCCAGCCCCCTACACCCCTCCCTATCTCTGTAACCTCCTCCAGCCCTCTACACCCCTCCCTATCTCTGTAACCTCCTCCAGCCCCCTACACCCCTCCCTATCTCTGTAACCTCCTCCAGCCCCACTACACCCCTCCCTATCACTGTAACCTCCTCCAGTCCCCCTACACCCCTCCCTATCTCTGTAACCTCCTCCAGCTCCTACACCCCTCCCTGTCTATGTAACCTCCTCCAGCCCCCTACTACCCCTCCCTATCTCTGTAACCTGCTCCAGCACCCTACACCCCTCCCTATCTCTGTATCCTCCTACAGCCCGTACAACTCTCCCTATCTCTGTAACCTCCTCCAGTCCCCCTACACCCCTCCCTATCTCTGTAACCTCCTCCAGCTCCTACACCCCTCCCTGTCTCTGTAACCTCCTCCAGCCCCCTACACCCCTCCCTATCTCTGCAACCTCCTCCAGCCTCCTACACCCTCCCTATCTCTGTAACCTCTTCCAGCCCCCTACACCCCTCCCTATCTCTGTAACCTCCTGCAGCCCCTACACCCCTCCCTATCTCTGTAACCTCCTCCAGCCCCTACACCCCTCCCTATCTCTGTAACCTCCTCCAGCCCCCTACACCCCTCCCTATCTCTGTAACCTCCTCCAGCTCCCTACATCCCTCCCTATCTCTGTAACCTCCTCCAGCTCCCTACACCCCTCCCTATCTCTGTAACCTCCTCCAGTCCCCTACACCCCTCCCGATCTCTGTAACCTCCTCCAGTCCCCTACACCCCTCCCTATCTCTGTAACCTCCTGCAGCCCCTACACCCCTCCCTATCTCTGTAACCTCCTCCAGCCCCTACACCCCTCCCTATCTCTGTAACCTCCTCCAGCCCCCCTACACCCCTCCCTATCTCTGTAACCTCCTCCAGCCCCCCGACAACCCTCCCTATCTCTGTAACCTCCTCCAGCCCCCCGACACCCCTCCCTATCTCTGTAACCTCCTCCAGCCCCCTACACCCTCCCTATCTCAGTAACCTCCTCCAGCCCCCTACACCCCTCCCTATCTCTGTAACCTCCTCCAGCCCCACTACACCCCTCCCTATCACTGTAACCTCCTCCAGCCCCTACACCCCTCCCTATCTCTGTAACCTCCTCCAGCCCCCCTACACCCCTCCCTATCTCTGTAACCTCCTCCAGCCCCCTACACCCCTCCCCATCTCTGTAACCTCCTCCAGCCCCCCTACACCCCTCCCTATCTCTGTAACCTCCTCCAGCCCCCTACACCCTCCCTATCTCTGTAACCTCCTCCAGCCCCCCTACAACCCTCCCTATCTCTATAACCACCTCCAGACCCCTACACCCTCCCTATCTCTGTAACCTCCTCCAGCCCCTACTCCCTCCCTATCTCTGTAACCTCCTCCAGCCCTCCTACACCCCTCCCTATCTCTGTAACTTCCTCCAGCCCCCTACAACCCTCCCTATCTCTGTAACCTCCTCCAGCCCCCTACACCCCTCCCTATCTCTGTAACCTCCTCCAGCCTCCTACACCCTCCCTATCTCTGTAACCTCTTCCAGCCCCCTACACCCCTCCCTATCTCTGTAACCTCCAGCCCCCTACACCCCTCCCTATCTCTGTAACCTCCTCCAGCCCCCTACACCCCTCCCTATCTCTGTAACCTCCTCCAGCCCCCTACACCCCTCCCTATCTCTGTAACCTCCTCCAGCCCCCCTACAACCCTCCCTATCTCTGTAACCTCCTCCAGCCCCTACACCCCTCCCTATCTCTGTCACCTCCTCCAGCCCCCTACACCTCTCCCTATCTGTGTAACCTCCTCCAGTCCCCTACACCCCTCCCTATCTCTGTAACCCCCTCCAGTCCCCCTACACCCGTCCCTATCTCTGTAACCTCCTCCAGCCCCCTACACCTCTCCCTATCTCTGTAACCTCCTCCAGCCCCCTACACCCCTCCCTATCTCTGCAACCTCCTCCAGCCTCCTACACCCTCCCTATCTCTGTAACCTCTTCCAGCCCCCTACACCCCTCCCTATCTCTGTAACCTCCAGCCCCCTACACCCCTCCCTATCTCTGTAACCTCCTCCAGCCCCCTACACCCCTCCCTATCTCTGTAACCTCCTCCAGCCCCCCTACACCCCTCCCTATCTCTGTAACCTCCTCCAGCCCCCTACACCCCTCCCTATCTCTGTAACCTCCTCCAGCCCCCTACACCCCTCCCTATCTCTGTAACCTCCTCCAGCCCCCTACACCCCTCCCTATCTCTGTAACCTCCTCCAGCCCCCTACACCCCTCCCTATCTCTGTAACCTCCTCCAGCCCCCTACACCCATCCCTATCTCTGTAACCTCCTCCAGTCCCCTACACCCCTCCCTATCTCTGTAACCTCCTCCAGCCCCCTACACCCCTCCCTATCTGTGTATTCTCCTCCAGCCCCCTACACCCCTCCCTATCTCTGTAACCTCCTCCAGCCCCCTACACCCCTCCCTATCTGTGTATTCTCCTCCAGCCCCCTACACCCCTCCCTATCTCTGTAACCTCCTCCAGCCCCCTACACCCCTCCCAATCTCTGTAACCTCCTCCAGCCCCTACATCCCTCCCTATCTCTGTAACCTCCTCCAGCGCCCTACACCCCTCCCTGTCTCTGTAACCTCCTCCAGCCCCCTACACCTCTCCCTATCTTTGTAACCTCCTCCAGCTCCTACACCCCTCCCTGTCTCTGTAACCTCCTCCAACCCCCCTACACCCCTCCCTATCTCTGTAACCTCCTCCAGCCCCTACACCCCTCCCTATCTCTGTAACCTCCTCCAGCCCCCTACACCCCTCCCTATCTCTGCAACCTCCTCCAGCCTCCTACACCCTCCCTATCTCTGTAACCTCTTCCAGCCCCCTACACCCCTCCCTATCTCTGTAACCTCCTGCAGCCCCTACACCCCTCCCTATCTCTGTAACCTCCTCCAGCCCCTACACCCCTCCCTATCTCTGTAACCTCCTCCAGCCCCCTACACCCCTCCCTATCTCTGTAACCTCCTCCAGCTCCCTACATCCCTCCCTATCTCTGTAACCTCCTCCAGTCCCCTACACCCCTCCCGATCTCTGTAACCTCCTCCAGTCCCTACACCCTCCCTATCTCTGTAACCTCCTCCAGCTCCCTACACCCCTCCCTATCTCTGTAACCTCCTCCAGCCCCCCAACACCCCTCCCTATCTCTGTAACCTCCTCCAGCCCCCTACACCCCTCCCTATCTCTGTAACCTCCTCCAGCTCCCTACACCCCTCCCTATCTCTGTAACACCTCCTCCAGCCCCCCTACACCCCTCCCTATCTCTGTAACCTCCTCCAGCCCCCCGACAACCCTCCCTATCTCTGTAACCTCCTCCAGCCCCCTACACCCCTCCCTATCTCTGTAACCTCCTCCAGCCCCACTACACCCCTCCCTATCACTGTAACCTCCTCCAGCCCCTACACCCCTCCCTATCTCTGTAACCTCCTCCAGCCCCCCTACACCCCTCCCTATCTTTGTAACCTCCTCCAGCCCCCTACACCCCTCCCTATCTCTGTAACCTCCTCCAGCCCCCTACACCCTCCCTATCTCTGTAACCTCCTCCAGCCCCCCTACAACCCTCCCTATCTCCATAACCACCTCCAGACCCCTACACCCTCCCTATCTCTGTAACCTCCTCCAGCCCCTACTCCCTCCCTATCTCTGTAACCTCCTCCAGCCCCCCTACACCCCTCCCTATCTCTGTAACTTCCTCCAGCCCCCTACTACCCTCCCTATCTCTGTAACCTCCTCCAGCCCCCTACACCCCTCCCTATCTCTGTAACCTCCTCCAGCCCCTACACCCCTCCCTATCTCTGTAACCTCCTCCAGCCCCCCTACACCCCTCCCTATCTCTGTAACCTCCTCCAGCCCCCCGACAACCCTCCCTATCTCTGTAACCTCCTCCAGCCCCCCGACACCCCTCCCTATCTCTGTAACCTCCTCCAGCCCCCTACACCCTCCCTATCTCAGTAACCTCCTCCAGCCCCCTACACCCCTCCCTATCTCTGTAACCTCCTCCAGCCCCACTACACCC